>NW_024067673.1:300000-437500 GCF_009389715.1 Phoenix dactylifera | reverse complement strand
TCAGGCTCCCCAGCCATGGTCACAGCATATGCTCGGCGACCAAAAAGGCCGAAATGGCCCGAACAAGTGTTGATATAAGAGGGACTGGAGGGCATGTCGTGCCTGTGTAGTTCAAGAATAGACGGATCACAATTCACAGCTAAGGGGGGTGTTTGTAGTTTTCGGGTCATGTTGCTGGAGATCATTTGTTGCAGGAAGAACTTAGAATTGGAGATGGGATTTGATGAGAAGGCAGTGCTTGTATGGAAAGGAGACTGGAGACGTCGGTGGAGGATGATGTAGAGGCCAAGGGAGACGCTGCGAGGCTCGAGAGATTGGTGAGGATTGCCATTTGGCGCACTCATAAAGGAGAATCCTTCACTGAGACCTTCCATGAAGAAGTTGGTCCAGACCCTTCATAGATCCGTCGTGTATTAGCTCTCACGATTGAATTTTTTTTGGGGTGGTGCTCACAATCGAATCTTCAGCTTTATTATTGTATCGTTCCATTTCTTCGTTCCGCCTAAGATAATCTATTAAATAGTTCGAAGTCACATTCAATTTTATATTATAATTTAAAACTTAGATATATCTTAAGATTAACTGCAACACAAGCTGTGATTCCTGCAATAAAAAACTGATTTTGCAAGTTCTTTTTTCCAATCAGCTCTTTGGCATCACAAATCTTCTTTAAGATAAACTTCGACACCAAAATCTACAGAAATGGAGTCGAAAAGAATGACGCCCTACAATTGCTCCATTCCAACCAGTTAGTTCAAGCGAACAATTCGTGGCACTCGATATCACTTCTATATCTTCATCCGTCGATCTCTAGTCATAAGAAATTCTATACGCCCTTGCCTGGGCATTGGAAGATCCGAATAGGGCCTCAGGAGTACAAAATCCTGAGCTTCATGTCTCAAAAACCTGATAATTTTTTATGGGAGGACTCAGGATCAAGCAGGTAATGTTTGAGATACCAACCAGAAATTTTGTTTAGATCCCGCGACAAGTCACAAAATGATGCAGTAATTTGAGCATTTATCAACCATCGGGTCTTTGTGTGAAGCAGAGGTGACAAGTCACAAAACGATGCAGTCATTCGAGCATTTATGACCATGGGATATTATCTTTGCAATATCATCCTGTGTCAATTCCATGACATGAGATCAACTCGACTTCTATCCTCAAATAAATTTGCATTATATGGTGACGTTACATCAGTTAAAGACCTTTAGCAGGGAACCTGCTTTGATCTACATGGTGTCAACGATTCAGCAGTAGTATATAAATGATACATTTAATGCATCCTACTAGGAAATTTTGAATAGAAGCATGCCACGAGAATAAGCCCAGATTTCTCCTCCAGGGACAAATACATACATAAGATGAAAAAACTTATTCCATTCAAATTGTGCAAAGAATCCTGGAGTTTCACCTACTTAAAGATTCAAATATATTGGAAGCCTCAAGATTTCAAATTTTGTAGCTAGAAAATATTAAAACATTAACCAGAGCGACGGATTCCACATCACTGCTCAGTGATGAATTTTATTACAATCGGATTCCCACTTCACAAAATAGTTACCATTAGACAAGCGTGTCAATATGGGCTCGTTTGGTTCGCAGGAAAATGAGGGGGGAAAGTGTGGTCAACGGGAAAGTAATGAAATGCCTCTTGTTTGGTTGGAGTTTTCAAAGGAGAGAGATGGGAAAGTTGTATTCCCATGGGAATATGATTCCCACATTTCATGGGAAAGTCTTTTCCATGAGAAACATGGGAAAGTTACTTTCCCATGAGGTGGGAATCACTCCTTTTTTGGGCTCGTTTGGTTCGCGGAAAGTATTTTCCCTCTTAGGAATATGATTCCTGGGAATCAGATTCCTAGGAGGAGGATACCTAGGAAAGTACTTTTGGCATGTTTGGTTAACCATGGGAAAGTGACAAATTTCCAAAGTGCTTATGTTTGGTTGACCATCCACTTTCCTAGGAAAGTTATGTATAATTCCTATTATGCCCTTAATAAAAATTAGGTCTTTAATGCTTCTTTAATGCTGAAGGGTCTTTTTGGAAAAAAATAAAAAAAGAGTGATTCCCACCTCATGGGAAAGTAACTTTCCCATGTTTCTCATGGGAAAGACTTTCCCATGAAATGTGGGAATCATATTCCCATGGGAATACAACTTTCCCATCTCTCTCCTTTGAAAACTCCAACCAAACAAGAGGCATTTCATTACTTTCCCGTTGACCACACTTTCCCCCCTCCTTTTCCTGCGAACCAAACGAGCCCTTTATTTTTTCCCAAAAAGACCCTTCAGCATTAAAGAAGCATTAAAGAGGCATTAAAGACCTAATTTTTATTAAGGGCATAATAGGAATTATACATAACTTTCCTAGGAAAGTGGATGGTCAACCAAACATAAGCACTTTGGAAATTAGTCACTTTCCCATGGTTAACCAAACATGTCAAAAGTACTTTCCTAGGTATCTTCTTCCTAGGAATCTGATTCCCAGGAATCATATTCCTAGGAGGGAAAATACTTCCCGCGAACCAAACGAGCCCTATATTTGTTAGAAACTTCTATGAGGAAAAGGCCCTAAAACAGGGCAATTGAACGTAGAACCATGTTTGTGATTTCCAGATTGCAAAATAGAGAAATATTTATAACTAAGAGCTGCAATTGCATGCTGCTGTCAGAAAGGGGCGAAAGAGGAACTATAAATTTGACCACCCACTCATTATGGATATGGCCGAACAATTACAATATAAACTGGCAAACTGTCTGCATATTGATACGCTTAAAATAATCATGAGAGACCCATGGAGTTCCGCCACAGGTATACCAACTTATTTAGATCCAAATCTAATGAATCATTATTTAAAGATCAAAGGGAAGAGAAAATAGGAATGCCAGGTAGGGTGACACCTGCATCAACAATGAAAATGTTGCCTGTCACATACTCTGACGAATCATGAATCAGATAACGGACAAGTGATGTCAATGCCGGATCCGATGTTCCATATGTTTGTAGTGGAACGGTCTTCTTAGCCACATTATCAAGCCATTTTCTCTGCATAAGACCTGCTGTAATCTCAGAACTAAACAGTCCAGGTGCTATAGAGTTGACCCTAATGTTATATGCTCCCAGCTCCAAGGCCATAACCTACCATTCCAGAAAACTCAATTACATCAATCCCAGTAATAAAGGGTAAGGATCTAATATAACAACTACAAAATTTCAATATAAAGATTCTTGGATATTACGTTCATTGATATGTATAAATTCAGCTAAGCTGGAGAGCTACCAGCTTTATAAGCTTTGTAAAGATGAGCATCAGTTTTAGGTCATGAATATGATCACTAAAGTTTCCAACACAAAAAGATGTTTGCAGTGTTGGAGATGATTGAATCTGAAAGTAAATGCAGAGCAATTAGACATAAAACCAGCCCACTTCCTAGAGGTTATATATGCAAGGACATAATTAATGGAGGCACACTCGCTATCAACTGCACAGTTCACATAAGGACAGGCAGCAGTAAGGACAATGAAAGTCCCATAGCATCACCAACCACGGCCTAAAGCTCAAGAACAAAAGCAATGGTTACTATTCTGCAAGCTCTTTACCATTATAATAAGATACGCTATGGAGCATAGCTTTAAGTCAAGAAGGTCCCATGAGATGATTGAACAATCTCATAAACACTATCAACCTAACGGTAACCCTCTAAGAATTGGTGCAAGGTTCTAGGCCACCAGGCAGAGGAAGACGTTCATGAAATCTAGAACAGCTGGCAAGTAGAAAGATCTATTTTAACAGTCATAGTAAAGTTATGGAAACAAAGAGGAATCCTCTAAAATTTACTAGATTTTAAAAGAGTCAAGAGAGAAGATGAAGACTATGACATTTGACATCATATTTATCTCCCTAGCACATATTGTAAGCTAAAGAGCCAACTGAAATGCAGCCTGAAAACATTCCAACAACATAACTCTTAGTTCTGATCAGTTGTATGTATGTATGTATGCATGCATGCAAGCATGCTACAAAAAAGCAAATATGATTACAGACAACATCAAGCATGATAAGCAGGAGATCAGATTTTGGAACAAGTGCATCAAATTGTCGGGGAGAATTATGGGCACTAATTTGCAACTGTTAATATCATGCCATTCATTCTTCAAGCTTCCCTAATACAACAACTCAAAAGATGCAGCCCGGTCTATGAATAAGCAGTATTGATCTCCAGGATTATATATAGGGAATTAAAGTACATTTTTTCAAATAATGAATTAAGCTTCTGAAAATGGAAAAAATTGTCAGCATCGGGAATTTACATCCTCTAGAAATATTACCTTAGTAATAGCATTTACACCTGCTTTTGATGCAGTATAGGCAATTCCTCCAGGTAGCTGTCCACGATTAATACCACCAATAGATGAAATATTGATTACCGAACCTTTCTGTTTTGCATCACGCATTTGTCTGCATACATATTTGGATACCAGCCACAATCCAGTCAAATTAGTTGTGATAACATGATTCCATTCCTCTTCAGACCAATCTAGTGGAGAATATACACCGCCTGAGGCACACAAAGAGACATAAGATAGAGTGCAGATTAGGAATCAACTAAAGTTGACCCATCAAAGCAGACGTAAGATAAGAACATAATTATAAAGCATTGAGAATGAAACAAGGCCCATCAGATAGCAGAATGCATATAACTAGAATCAGCATGTTGTTGTTTTCTTCACTGAGTTATCAAGTTTTATACCATCTATCTGTTGTTTGATGTTTTTAAGGAGAAAAACAAACTGTCATAATATGCATACCCCTTAGAAAAGGGAGGATAAAAAAAAGGCTCCATATGGAGAACATAAGACACTGAAAGCAAAGACTCACTAAAATCCTTTATATGCATATATGGACAACCTACCAGTGAATCATGCCAATAAGAAATAGAGGAAATAAAAATAAGGGGTTTCTAGAATATAATACCGGAATTTAAAACGCGAAACCATCAACTCTCATGGTGAGGTGGCTTCGCACCGTTGTGCTCCAACAGAAAAGAAAGAAAGAAAGAAATGCAACTCTTTTTTTGTCTTTTTAAATAATTCTATTTAATTTGTAATTAAAATAATTTATTAACGGTGTTGGAAGAACCGTAGGCATTTGTGCAAAAATAGTATTTTATAAGGATACAAAAATAAATATAAATTTTAAAAAGACATTTGTGCAAATTTGAACTTTTAGAAAAGTCAAAAAAATCCTTTTAAATAATTAGGAAGAGCGCCGATGTTAGAAAAAGTTTCTCTGATTACCCAATCAAAGTTAGTAACAAAGAGAGGTGAGAAATAAGAAAATAAGAAAATGAATGATATCTTCTAGGCACCAAGATGTGTGGCTGTTATCGAGCTATTAAAAGCTGACTCCTCGCAAACTTCATCATCATCATCATAAATAATAATAATAATAATAAAAAGAATCCAACATCGAAGGCTTCAAGTCCTGAAGAGCTTAGAGAAAGACAAAAGATGAACCAAACCTTAAATCAAAGGCCGTGCTCTGGAAATCGAACAGAAGCCAAGAAATTTCCAATCATTTACTTTCAAAGATTCTCCCGAGAAGCAATTTCTACAAGCACAACCTTAAAAGCCCTAATTTTCATCCAGCATTAAAAGAAAACAATAAATAAATCCAGACAACCTCCTGGTCCCAAAATTTCACTCGTAAAAAGTAAATATATAAACAATCCTATACCAAGAGACAAGTTTTAATACTTCAAGATTACCTCTAATGCCGGCGTTATTCACCAAGGCATCGATCCGACCAAACGCCTCCCAAGCCCTCTGCACGGAGGCCTCGATAGCGGCGCCCCCGGCGCTCACATCGAGTTCGACTGCCACCGCCCGGACGAAGGAGGGCACCCGATGCGACGAAGCCGACGACGACGACCCCGACCCTCCGTTGATCTCCTCGCAGAGGGATCTCAGGCGGTCAGTCCTCCGGGCGGCCGCGACGATCCGGCAGCCGGCCTTGGCGAGATTGACACACAAATCGCGTCCAATGCCAGAGGAGGCGCCGGTGACCATCACGACCTTACCCTCCAGGCCGCTCCACGGCGGCCGCATCGCGGGAGATCTCCCCGCCGTCAAGTCCTCCGCCATCGTCAACGCAGGCGACCCGAAGCTTCCGGTATATCTCTCTCTCTCTCCACGGCGAGATGAAGAGCCACACCGCAACAGGGGATATTTATAGGAGGGGAGGATGAGTGCCCCAGGAATCGGGCGAGTCGGAGCGCTCCGAACCTCAAACCGAGGCGGAGTTGCTTCGTAATTGCGGGACCAGCACTAAGAAAATTGTTACGCTTAGTTGACCACGAAGTGTAGGATGACATTTCGTTTATCAATTGGTCAAAAATGTGTAGGCCCCTTCTTTCAGACCAACCGGACTCTGACACGTGTTCTATTGCTCTCCGGCGCTTCCACCAACCCTCTCTCGCATTTGACTGAAGTCAACATAAGTTCTATGGACTTGAATCAAGACCGTAATTTGAACGCATTTTATTCACTTCTTTTTGTGTATAGAATAATATGGCGACTGTTGGGGTCCGTCTTTTTTTTTTGTTTCGAAGGGAAGAAGACTTCGGAGATTGTCGGCGAGTTTTAAACCAGTGGCTCTCCATGGCAGAAGCAGCTCCGCAAGCGCACAGCTATTTCGTTTAGCGAGAGGGACCGACAGGTCTTTAACTAATCTACCTGAAAACCCGGAGGTTGTAATATTATTTTAACTTTGAAAAAATTAAGTTGTTCTTAATTTTCTCTTTCTCAGATAATTCTTGAAATTATTCTTCAAAAACTAATCGAGCCAGAACTTTCAATTCTCATCAAGTTATACACAAATTTTATGGTTTGTTCGTGAATTATTCATATTTAATTTCAAATTTTTATGTGTTGCAAAGTGATGATACCATATATCTTTCTTAACGTGATGTTTTTTTTTCCGCTATTATTTACTATTTTGGCTCTCCTATATTATTTTTAAGTATAGATTTTAAAATATTTTGAAAAGTTTATCTTAGAAATTTATTTTTCTAATTTTTATTATATAAAATTTAACGAATTTCAGAATTCTTTTAGATTCTTAAAAATTAAACTATCGCATTTAGTTGAATTATTTTCCAACACGATGATCATCAGTCCCAAGCCTCTTTCCCATCATGAGTGAGCTATATCCTTATTAACACAGCTATTTTGATCTTTCTATCAAAAGATTTAGAAAAAAAAAAAGTAGTAGATGGTATGCAGTGCATCGATTGTGTACATCGTAGTACCGGTGCATGCTTGGATTATTGCCATGCTATCCATCTCAAAAACAGAAAGCTCTAATTCATTTCTAAAATGAGGAGTGCTAGATATGTACGTAAGATAAACCATTAGAAGGATCGCGCAAGGCCTCTTTATTTTAAAGATAGGCATAGAAAAGATCCTGAATCGACATATATACACTGTTGAAAAAAAAAAATTCTTGCCAAACTCTGACGTCCACATACTTTTGGCTCTTAAAAATGTAGTATCATAATTAGTTATAACCGAAGGAGTCCTAATTGGAAACGCCTTTTAAATTTTGAAAGACCCATAAAGTGAAATGTTGTTATCATCTCTTCTCAAAATTCTGAATCGTATAACTCTTCTCCCATATGCTGCTACAGTGAACAATAGTGTATCATGGCACGCCTGTAGTGGCAAACTTGAAATTTCTCTTAAGATGGCAATGGCTACTTTACTTTTGAAACGTTCTGTTTGGCTGTTTCGATTCTTTGTCAGGATTAGTTATTTGATTCCCATTTTGTTTCCCCTTTTTGATATGGCTGTAAATCTATATATATGAGAATACACCTACTGTATAGAATTAATCAAATGCAAAGGAGGATTATTCATTCTTTCAACTCTGAATATTCGCTCTTCTCAGCTCCCCTTCTTCCTCATTTTCTTACATGGTATCAGAGCAATAAATGGCTGCAGCTTCCCATATTTCTTCAGCTTCAGCCACTTCACCAAATCATGTCTTCACTCCTTCTGAAGATCCGAATAGCCCATTCTTCCTTCATCATACTGATAATGCCCAGACCGTGATCGTCACCCCTCCGTTAATTGGTTCAAACTATTTGTCATGGAGCCGATCCTTCTCTCTTGCTATTTCCATTAAGAACAAACTTGGATTCCTTGATGGAAGCATACCTACTCCAGAAGTCACAGATCCCTTATATGTTCCTTGGTTGCGATGCAACAACCTCATTCTTGCCTGGTTATTAAATTCGATTTCAAAGAAGATTGCGTCGAATGTCCTCTTCATCAAATTAGCAAAGGAGGTATGGAACAAACTGAAATCCCGCTTTGCACAACCAGATAATGTCAGGATCTATCAACTAAAGTAGCAGTTCAGTTCAACAACTCAAGGAACTCTCTTTGTAAGTGAATATTTCACCCAGTTAAATGCTATATGCGAAGAATTACGAAATTATAGACCTCTGCCATACTGTTCTTGTGGTCATTGCATATGTGACGCACTCAAAGGAGTAGGAGAGGATCTGGAACTCGATTATATCTTTCAATTTTTAATGGGACTTAATGATACTTTTGACTCTGTTAGAGGTCAGATTATACTCATGAGTCATTTACCAAGTTTGGACAAAACCTTTTCCTTGGTATTACAAGAGGCAAGGCAGAGACAAGCCCGGGCTATAATCTTTCCTGCACCAGAATCATCTGCACTTGCATCCCTTCTTAACAAACCAAAGAACAAGCTAGAGATCACTTGCTATCATTGTGGAAAGCCTGGGCACACAAGGAAAAAGTGCTATAGGCTTATTGGGTTCCCTCCTAATTTTAAGTTTACTAAGACTAAGTGCCCTTCAGTCAACAATAAATCTGTGGCATCTCATTCAGCAAACCAGGTCATCTCTCCGACTCAAGGGAAAGGCCTTGCGGCACCTCAACTGTCTCTCAGCCAGGCTCAAGTTCAGCAGCTTCTTGCCCTTGTCAACTCTGGAATTCCACAGCTGAACCTTAACTCTGCTTCATCTCAATAAGAGCCAATTCCTCCCATGATGAAGTCAATTACAGAAACTGGCAGCACCTCAGCTTCTGCAAATATGGCGGGTATAGATCTTTGCCTATCTAGCCTCACACGTGTCCCCGATACTTCTTTATTTTCGACTAAGCATCATTCACATCTTACATATCTTATGGATCATAGGCCACATAAAGCTCATGAAGTACCTTGGATTGTTGACACTGGTGCAACAGACCATATGGTCTGCTCTACAACATTTCTTACCTCTATAAATCATAAAGTGAAAGCATTGGTCCAACTACCTAATGGTTCACAAGCCGATGTTACACACATAGGCTCAGTCAAAATTTCAGAATCCCTGACTCTTGAGCATGTTTTTTGTGTTCCTTCTTTCACCTTCAACTTATTATCCGTTAGTAAACTTACACAACATTCATCTCTTTGCCTTGTCTTCTGGGATAACCTTTGTTTCATTCAGGTCCAGTCACCTTGGAAGACGATTGGTCTAGCTAAGATGCATGGAGGACTATACTACTTGACTCATACCTTTTCGGAACACAAGACCAGCTCCAAAGCATACACAACCAAAGCAACAGAACCCTTTGATCTGTGGCACTGCAGATTGGGGCACTTATCTGATCGGAGACTGAACTTACTTCAGTCCTATATTCCTCTTATGAAAAGCAATAGGCAAAATCATTGTACCACTTGTCATTTGGCAAAACAGAAAAGACAGCCTTTTCCTTTAAGCTCAATTTCTACCTCTTGTCCATTTGATCTTATCCACTGTGATATATGGGGTCTCTATTCTCATCCTTCTACTCAAGGATTCCATTACTTTCTAACTATTGTGAATGATCACAGCCGTGTAACTTGGGTTTACCTTATGAAATTGAAGTCGGAAGTAAGATCTATCTTACAAGCTTTCTTTCATATGGTGCAAACCCAATTGAAGACCAATATCAAACAAATTCGAACAGACAATGGCATGGAATTTAACATGGTAGGTTTCTACAAATCTGTAGGAATTTTTCATCAAAAAACTTGTGTCTACACCCCACAACAAAATGGTGTGGCTGAGAGGAAACAACAACATCTTCTGTCAGTTGCTAGAGCCTTGCTATTTCAAGCTTCCCTTTCTTTACATTTTTGGAGAGATGCAATCCTCACTGCCACAAATATCATCAACAGAACACCAACCCCAATACTGCACAATAAATCACCATACGAAATTCTATTCTCATCAATTCCATCCTATACTCGCTTAAAGGTATTTGGCTGTCTCTGTTTTGCCTCTACCATACAACACAATAGGTCCAAATTTCATCCTCGAGCCAGAAAATGTATTTTCCTTGGGTATCCTGCTGGTGTTAAAGGATATAAGCTATATGACTTGGACAATCAAAACACATTCATCTCAAGAGATGTCATCTTTCATGAGTTCACTTTTCCTTTTCACAATCCCAATTCTGTTACATGCATACAATTTCCCATTTCTAATGATTTAGTTATTCCGGCTCCCCTTCATGACACGGATTTGGCTTATAATCCCACCATACACACTACTTCCTTGCCTAGATCAGGAAGTGCTCATGAGTCAGAACCTGAAGATTCTATGACTGAGAACATTCCTTCTGTTAATGACCAAACAAACTCTATCGTCCCACTCAGAAGGTCGAGCAGAATTAGAAGACCTCCCACCTATCTCCATAACTATCACTGTCAAGTTGCTACTTCAAATACTAGAGTCTTCTCTCAGAATTCTACCAGTCACCCTTTGGCTGACTCCTTGTCCTACAGACATTTTTCCCCACTTCATAAAGCTTACACCCTCTCACTTTCCCTCACAAACGAACCACGATCCTATGAAGAAGCTGTGGCACATAAACATTGGTGTGATGCTATGAACTCAGAGCTGAATGCATTGGAGGAAAACGGCACTTGGACTGTCACTGAGTTACCACTAGGAAAGAAAGCAGTGGGAGGCAAATATGTTTACAAAGTTAAACTTACTTCCACTGGTGCCATTGAGAGATACAAAGCACGCTTAGTTGCAAAAGGATATACTCAAAGGGAGGGGCTAGAATATCAAGAAACTTTCAGCCCGGTTGCGTCCAGGTCTTCCTTGCATTGGCAGCTATTCGTGGATGGTCTCTGTATCAAATGGATGTACACAATGCTTTTCTTCATGGAAATTTGAATGAGGAGATTTATATGGAACTGCCGCCAGGTTATCAGCTGAAGGGGGAGTCTCTACCGAGTACCAGGATGGTTTGCAAACTACATAAATCTTTATATGGACTCAAACAGGCTTCACGGCAATGGTATTCCAAATTCTCATCCTCTTTTATTGCTTTTGGTTTCCAACAGTCTACATCAGATTACTCTCTTTTTACCAAACATGATGGCAATAATTTTACTGCACTCTTGGTCTATGTGGATGACATTATCGTGGGAGGTAATAGTATAGCTTCCATTGATTCAGTTAAGATGTACTTACAATCTCAATTCAAAATGAAGGATCTTGGACCTCTGAAATATTTTCTGGGACTTGAGATTGCAAGAACATCTGATGGAATTCATTTATGTCAAAGGAAGTATACCTTTGAAATTTTGGAGGATGCAGGACTGCTCGGCTGCAAGGTTGTTCATACACCCATAGAACTGAATCACAAATTATGTCATACATCTCAAGATATGTTACAAAATGTTATGAGTTACAGAAGATTAATCGGAAGATTAATCTATCTTACGATCAGTAGGCCGGACATAACTTATGTGGTTAACGTACTGAGCCAGTTCATGGATAAGCCATCATAGACATATTTAAAAGCTGCTCATCGGGTCTTAAGGTATCTCAAAGGTACCATAGGTCAAGGAGTATTCTTCTCCTCAAAATCAGATGAACATTTGAAGGCTTACAGTGATTCAGATTAGGCAGCTTGTCCTGAAACCAGAAGATCCATCACAGGTTATTGCATTTTCATTGGTGATTCCCTAGTAAGTTGGAGATCTAAGAAGCAACCCACGGTATCTAGATCTTCAGCAGAAGCCGAGTATAGAGCCTTAGCCAACACAAGTTGTGAAATAGTTTGGTTGAAAAAACTGTTAAAGGATTTCAATGAGATGCATACTCGACTAGCTCTTCTATTTTGTGATAATCAGTCGGCAATCTACCTCACCAAGAATCCCATCTTTCATGAAAGAACAAAACATATTGAATTGGATTGTCACTTTGTTAGAGAAAGAGTACTCAAAGGGATGATCATTCCACTACATGTCCCTACAAAGATTCAGCTGGCTGATATATTTACAAAGGCTCTACCGGCTGACAGATTGAATTTCCTATTGTCCAAGATGGGCATTATGAATATCTATGCCCATCTTGAGGGGGAGTCTCAAAATTCTGGATCGTATAACTCTTCTCCCATATGTTGCTACAGTGAACAATAGCGTATCATGGCACGCCTGTGGCAGTGGCAAACTTGAAATTTCCCTTAAGCTGGCAACGGCTACTTTACTTTTGAAACGTTTTGTTTGGCTGTTTCGATTCTTTGTCAGGATTAGTTATTTGATTCCCATTTTAATTCCCCTTTTTGATAAGGCTGTAAATCTATATATATGAGAATACACCCACTGTATAGATTAATCAAATGCAAAGGAGGATTATTCATTCTTTCAACTCTAAATATTCGCTCTTCTCAGCTCCCCTTCTTCCTCATTTTCTTACATCTCTCCTCTAAACGTTTTATAAAGAAAGAGCCTTTACACCAGTTTAAGGATGGCATTGAGTCAATAGTGATTCAGAGATAGAGAGTTAAAGAGAGATACTATAGCATTGTGAGAAAATCTTCTTCATGTAGGGATCATCTCTGGGGTAACCATTCTCGGCCCCAGAATTTAAAAGGTGAAATCGACAAAAAGATTCTAGTAGCCTTCTAAGAGACGTGGAAAGGAGATCTAGATCGTGATTGTGTGGTAAGGCAAGCAATAGATCCTGACAAATATTTCGCCAGATAAGGTAAACAATATGATCTTCATTATTTGTTGATTTACATTGGTATCAGAGCCACGATCTGCTTGTTTTCGCCTTCATGGATGTGATTGCATGATTTCCTTTGCCATCATTTGTCTGTTGGATGAGTTTGCAATAAAAAAATTGTAAACTTATGTATTCGGATTTCTCATTTAAGGTTCCATTATGGCATGTTTTTGGTGAAAGTTTTTAAATGTTTATGTTCCTTATGATGTCAGTAACATTATACTAATATATCTTGAAGTTTCGTGCTCCATAAAGAGAGAAATTTGAAATACTATTTTTTGATTGCTCATATAAGGCCGAACATTTCAGACTATTTTTAACTTGATAAATGTCGTTTTTTGAAACAAATGATTTGATAGTTTGATAGAGGGTTTCAAGAGCTTTAAAACGACATATCATATGCATAATTTGGACTTGAATTGAGTAAGTTGTGGCTGATAGAATATGTGGTCGAGATAAGGCAAACTGGGAAAAAACAATATGGGCCGGAGGTTGAAGACGATGAACAGTAATATAACGCCCACGTTCGCACGCATAGCACTTAGTGGGCACGCTCTACCATTTTTCCTAAGTGGGAGAGCGGATTCACAAGCACGCGTGGCACTTGGTGAGCTTTTTCACGTGGGAGAGTGTCATTAGTTGTTCGTAGGTGCACGCGTGGCACTTGGTGGGCGCGCTCTTCCATTTTTTCCAAGTAGGAGAGCGGATTCACGAGCGCACGTGGCACTTGGTGGGCTTTTTCATGTGGGAGAGCATCATTAGTTGTTCGTAGGTGCACATATGGCACTTGATGGGCGCCCTCTACCATTTTTCCCAAGTGGGAGAGCGGATTCACAAGCACGCGTGGCACTTGTTGGGCTTTTTCATGTGGGAGAGCGTCATTAGTTGTTCGTAGGTGCACGCGTGACACTTGGTGGGTGCGCTCTAAGCGGATTCACGAGCACGAGTGGCATTTGGTGGGCTTTTTCATGTGAGAGAGCAACATTAGCTCGTAGGTGCATGTGTGGCACTTGGTGGGCGCGTTCTACCATTTTTTTCCATGGTGGGCTTTTTCACGTGGGAGAAACCAAGTATGGAAATTAGTTGATCTTTCGCCTGGGCGCAAGACCATAGGGAACAAGTGGGTCCTAAAGGTCAAGCAAAAAGCAAATGGATCGATTGACAAACGTAAGACCCGCCTCGTGACAAAAAGCTATACGGCCAAAGGGAAGGTATAGATTATAATGAAACATTCTCTCCAATGATGAGATTTGCTTCAATTCGCCTTATTCTAGCTATTGTTGCACATCTAGATTTGAAACTTTTTCAAATGGATGTGAAGATTGCATGTGGGGAAGAATTTTTTGATTTTGTCTTTGTATGTGGATGACATCTTGTTAGTTGGAAATGACATGGAGATGATTCTCGCCACAAAAGTGTGGTTGTCCTCTACTTTCGAGATGAAGGATATGGATGAAGCAAATTATATGCTTGGAGTAAAGATACTGAGAAATCGATCTAGAAGACTCCTTGGTTTGTTCCAAGTGACTTACATCAAGAAAGTCTTAGAGCGATTCCGTATGCATAACTCCAAACCCGTAGACACTTCAATTGAGAAGGGTTATGCTTTAAGTCTAGAGCACTCCCCTAAGAATGATGAGGAAAAGAGCAAAATGGCAAAAATCCCTTATGCAAGTGCATTTGGGAGTCTGATATATACCATGATATGTACACGACCAGATATTTGCTTTGCAGTATGCATGGTCAGTCATTATCAGAGTAACCCAGGACATGCTCATTGGCAAGCAGTTAAAAGGATCTTCCAATACCTCCATGGGACTTCGGATCTCGTTCTTTGCTATCTAGGTGGAGACTTAAGATTAAGAGGCTATAGTAATGTTTACTGGGCCGGTGATAAAGATGAGCAAAAGTTCACCACCGGTTATGCATTTCTACTCAATGGTGGGGCTACATCTTGGTGCAGTAAGAAACAATCTTGCATCACCTTGTCCACAATGGAGTCTGAGTATGTTGCATGTTCAGCTGTTGTACAATAAGTTGTTTGGTTGAGGAGATTTTTCAGTGCCTTGAGATTACAACCCTTGCAGATAATGCTGTTAAAATATATAGTGATAGCATGGCAGCTCTGGCATATGCCAAGGATCCCAAGTATCATGGCAGAACCAAACACATAGATATTCGTTTTCACTACATCCGTGATGTTGTTGCATGAGGGGAGATAGTCCTACAACACATCTCAACTAGCAAGATGATAGCTGACCCCCTTACTAAGGCGACAGCTAGAGGTGTTTTTTAAGCTCATGTGAGGACTTTGGGACTTTATAGGATTTGACGTGTTGTAGTGATACCTTGTTGGACATTGTGATCATTAGTGTCTTTTGCATAAATGAAATTGTGCTTCTATTTGTGATTTGATTGATACTATAGCACACATGAATGTGATGATGTGTCACCAGGCTAAGATCAGTCCACTCACATGGATGATCATCCTAGCGCTTGAATAGCGAGTAGGATGAGATAATATAATTACTTAGGCCCTTGAAAGTGAGCAAGTAATTATCTTGATGCTCAAGGAGCATGCAAGATGGATCAAGGGAATGTCGCCTTAGTTGAGCTAAGATGAAACTATTAATAGTCACACATGAAGTACTCACACAACTTCATGAAGCCTGAATAAAGCCGAATGTGAGATCTTAGAGAGGCGCTTGAAGAGCGACTGTGCTGAGAAACTCAAGTTAGGGCGCCTTTATGGTGACTAGACTAAGATTCGTATGGCATATGAGCATGACAAAACCAATTGAGTGGGAGCTCTACTGTAGCATACATTTCATACTATATGTGCTATGGATGATCAATGAAGGGAGCGACAAGATAGATCCCTGCTCTGTCACTATGTGAGCCCTAATGGACCAATAAAGAGTCTATTATGTGCCCTTTCTAACTTGGAACTATGTTATGAAGTGGATACTTGATGTTGCTACTTTAGCATATTTTTTTTCTGGGGCTATGAGTAAATACGGTCTCGCGGAGTATGTCTATGAAAGCAGTCAAGTAAAAATAGATTGACATGAGTGTCTGAGGAAGACTGTTTGGATTCACACTGTTATATATTGTTTATAGTTCGGGCGATTATATCATTTTGTTTTGGTATAATCATAAGCATAGGTGATATAGGTTGAGTAATGTTTTTTGAGCTATAAACTCATGAGGGATTAAAGATGCTCAACTTGGTGTGATTAAATAGTTAGGGCATAAACGAGATATTTCGAGTAATGCGCTATGTTAGTAAAATGGTAACTTAATATGGCACTCCTACAATATTCTTTCTTGTCAAGTCGCACGCTTCATTTCCGTACAAAGGGATGATCAAATTAGAGATCCAGTAAAGACAGATTATATAGATAACACCCAATGTGGACAAGTAGGAGATGTTGAAAAAAAAACCAAATAAGGTTTTGACCTTGTCAAACCCTGACGTCCACATATTTTTGGCTCTTAAAAATGTGGTATCATGGTTAGTTATAACTGAAGGAGTCCTAATTAGAAACGTCTTTTGGATTTTTGAAAGACTCCTGAAGTGAAACATTGCTATCATCTCTCCTCTAAAGGCTCTATAAAAAGAGAGCCTTTACACTAGTTTAAGGATGACATTGAATCAATAGTGATTCAGAGATAGAGAGTTAAAAAGAGAAATATTGCAGCATTGTGAGAAAATCTTCTTCATTGAGGGATCATCTCTGGGGTAACCATTCTCGGCTCCGGAATTTGAAGGGTGAAATCAATAAGAAGACTTTAGTAGCCTTCTAAGGGACATGGAAAGAAGATCTAGATCGTGATTATGTGGTAATCGCGGGCTGTAAGATAAGCAATATATCCTGACAATTTTAATATTTCATCGGATAAGGCAAACATTGTAATCTTCATTTGTTTGTTGATTTACATACACCTTTAGAGGTTGCCATATCAATCTGTCTCAATGTGCAGTGCGGGGTTAATTTTGGATTAGTTTTTAGATATCTGCATGCATGTAATTATTGAAGAATGACAAAGTGATCCAGCATTCTTTCTCCTAAGACAGTGAAAGATAATAGAGTAACTTATGATAAATAACTCGTCCAAATCAAAAAAAGAAAGATATATGAGCTATTAGAGTCGTTCCCATGGTGCCACCACGCAACCCGCTGTCAGCAGGGCCGGCTCGGGCCTTAGGCGACTGAGGCGGTCGCCTAAGGCCCCCAACCTGGGGAAGGTCCCCATCCCACTGCACTTTTTTTTATTTAATGCATAGCAGCATAGGCTGATAGCCTGATAGGCCGCTACAGTGCATAGGCTACCGCCTACCAGTACCAGGTAATCAGGCTACGCCGCTACAGTGCATCCTCTTCGCCCTTCGGCGTCTCTCCGACGACAGGCTGGCTGGGCTGGGCAACGGCTACGGCAGTTGACAAATGACAAGCAACGGAAATTTTCTCCCCCCTTCTCAGTTCTCTGCTGCCGGTGCTTTCTTTTTTATTGGTTCAACCTTCTCCCAAATCCCAATCTCCCGTTCTCTGGTTCTCGGCAGACTCGGCAGACTCGGAAGCTCGGTTCTCAGTGCTCCGAAGTCCTCTCCAGGCTCCACCGCAGCACGCCAGCACCGCTCCATCTTTCCTCGCCGACGCCGTCCTCGGCTCCTCCGACTCCGACCTCCGAGCCTCCATCTCTCCACGACTCCACCGTCCTCGCCCCTCGGTGACTCGGTCCTCCTCCTCCAGCTCCAAGAAGGCAGAACCCGGCGAGTGGCGAGCCGCCGGCCGGATCTCCTCTCTTGCTCTTGTTGGACCGCCGGCCGGATCTCTTCTCCTGGCCGACGTCGCCGTCCTCGGCTCCCTCGTCCTCCAACCTCCGGGCTCCGGCCGATGGAAGACCCGGCGAGTGGCGAGTTGCCGGCCGGATCTCCTCTGAGAGGAGTCCTCTCCAGCTCTCCACGCCGTCCTCGGCTCCTCCGACCTCCGGGCTTCGCCGCTCCGGCCTCCTCGGCACTCGGCAGCTCGGCTCCGCAGCCTCCGCTCCTCTGGTCCACCGTCCTCCGTGAGCATCCCACATTCCCAAATCCCACTAAATCTGAACTCTGATCCCAGCCTCCCACTCTCCCAGGCAGTGGTGACCGGTGAGACATTTCTATTGATTTTTATTTAGTCAAGACTCAAGACTGTCAAGTTAGATGATTATCCTCTGTTAGCTTCTAAGCTAGTTTACTAATTAATCTTTTAAAATATTTTTATACTTATTAAAAAAAATTTATTATTTAAATAATAATAAAAAAGGCCTCTTTTAATTAGTTCGCCTTGGGCCCCCAAATGTATTGAGCCGCCCCTGGCTGTCAGCCAACTTCCTTCGACCCGTGTTTGCCATGGCCTATCAATACTATGATATTTTATGTCGAACGGATGTTTCATCTGTTGTTTTCTTCTTCTGGGGAGCGACGCCAGCTGATGCGATCCTAACCTAACAAGTGTGAACGATCATGCATTCATTTTTTCTTCTTTCTTTTTTCACATCGGTTGTTCACACTAATTCCACCATATTAATAAAAAAACAGTGTTCAATAAATTTTTTTAAAATATTAGGTAGTAAATAAAAGAATTCAATCAACAATTTTGTTCGCCTCATGATACATCTGCACGATCTGAAAAGCACTATACTTCCTCGACAGCCGTCGGATACCGGTTAGTAGCAGGTGCGCTGTCCCTCCACTCTTTTCTTCAATATGTGCTCAATTATTATAGCTGAATTTTCTTCAAAAAAAAATAATACACTCATGGGAAAATACATTCTTCCCTCCATATAAAAAATTAATGACCGGTTGACTTCCGTGGAGAGGTACGGCTAAGAACCAGAATAAATGTGAGCTGCGAGGGACGGAGAAGCAACGCGGTGTCTGGTGGGGAAGATTCTCGCACCCATCGCCATGTGCACCACGTGATCTGCAACCCCACCAATCACGCATCTCACGCTTCCCTCCGTAGGCCCCGTTTATCATGCTCTTGCCACGTAATGGCACTCGCCTCACCTAATTTTGTTTATATGGTGCACCATTTCACGTGGTGCAAGTGGGGTGGGGTGTGATTCTTATATCACAGGTCCAATCTTCTGGAAAGAATTCAGCTGGAAGGTAATAGTTATACGAGAAAGGAAAATAATAAATTTGTCATAATTTTTTTAGAAAATAGATAGCAAGAAATAAAAATAATATATATATATAATTAAAGATAAATATAGGATAGGCAATAATGACAAATAATGGTAAAAGCATATCACCGGTAGGAAAACTATGTGGTATCATTATTTTGTACGTAAGATATGCATTTTGTCAGGAAGAAATTTACATATAATCTGGGAATAATTGAATAATTCCAAATGTATTCATTATGTAAGTCCCTAAAGGGTTAGCCATATTCGAATTGATGTTTGACTGGTTCCAGAAATCATGTTAATCCAGAGAAACACTACATAGCACAAACAAAAATTGGCAAAATAGTATGCATTGAGATGGAAGAAAAGCATCTTGGATTATATGTCCGCTCCAAATTAAAGAACACCGAGAAGCCTTTGAGTAACAAATTATACCAACCCGGCATCAGTGAAGTATATGGTCAAAATCTTGACTCCAATAGATGGTTGAGATTTGTTGTCGCTGAGGACCGGCCTGTCAGTTGCTTGAGTCATGCAGGGCTACGACTCAGGATAGACGGTTGTAGCTGGTGTTTCGGTTCAAGGTCGCGCTCCCACCTAAAACAGTAAAGGCAAAGAAATTCTTTTGTCGGAGTATGTCTGGCAGAGGATCCTCTAATAAACAAAGAAGGTTCTCGTTAGTTTATCAGAGCAATTGAACCCTTACCTAAAAGGTCTCTCGAAGAATGAATTGTATAGGCGACGGGCAAGAGCCTCTCGCCTCAAAATTCGAACACGTGGATCAACCAGAATTGGCAAGCCTCCATACCTTTCGAGAATCAGTCACGGGTGTTTCGCACATGGACCACCTCCTGCCTGTTTTGCTAGCGCAATTTTAGAGGCCATTCGAGATTTTGGCGGCCAACTTTAGGAAATTTTTGAAATTCAAATTCAGTTGTGCACTTCTAATCTTGCCACATTACGGGTTCTAATCGGTGACCTATAGGCTTCGTGACAAGCTTTAGTTGGCCGGCCCTTTATATAAGTCATAGTCGGTTTCGAGGCATTTCGAGGCTTAATAGTGAATATACAATAATAAAAAAAAAAAAGTTGCGATATACCTAGCTTGTGCAGCAAATATAATTAAAAGAATTGATTTGACAAAAATAAAATAATTTACATAGAGCAAAGTGAAATTTTGAAAATAATTGATGACAAAATATCCAATGCCAAAATATATCTTATAGAAGCTAGGATATAATTTTCACAAATTTCCCCTAGAAAATCTCAATTGTTGCATCCATAATACTTTTTTGAGAAAATTTATATTCATGATATCCTTTGTGTTATAATACATATACAAGAATGATACCCACAATGTGTGGAAAGAAGATGAAAATTTAAATATAGCTTTATGTAATATAAGAATAATTAAAAACTTAAAAATACAATAAAAAATATATTATAAGTGAACTATATTTAATAATTATTGTATATTATTATATTAAGGAAGATATTTCAATGGATTAGTTACTTTGATTATTTTTTTCTTCCTATTATAGGTTTGATAGTCCACCAAATTCTCTTACAATTCTTGCAGAGGGATGCATGCTAGATTCATCTCGTTCAAGTCGTTCAAGTAAATTAGTATTAATGTCATTAATATAATATTAGTCATCATCAATATCAGATATATCGGGTAGAATTGTTCATTATTTTCAAATTTTGCAAAAGTAGAATTGATCAAATTATGTCAAAAATAATATAGTATGAGTATCTACACAGTACCTATGGCAAAACTCACTTCTAGCTATAGAATCAAGTTTCAGGCATCAAATGCTTCCAATTTAGACTTATAGCACTTTAATTATTTTTATTATAAGAAAAATAAATAATTAAAAGAATAATGAGAAAAATGTAATACTACCTCCGCTTGTTCTGGCATGGACTAACACTTCAAATGCATGAGTAAATAGAGGTGAGACTTTTTGTTTTGGTCTCCTACTACCTTCAATCATCATGACACCGAACTCAAGTTAAGAATAAAAGCAAATTATTAAGAAGCAAAATTATACATTAAATATTTTTAATTATTAAATGTATTGAATTTTTTTGTGCATCTAGACTTTTGAAAATTATTATGAAGTGTCCTACTAAAGTATAAAAAACCAAATATCTTTTCGTTTTTACTTTTTGTACATGACTTAGGATTTTCCTTTTTTTTGTGCATGGGGATAAAACTATTAAAAATGAATTTGAAAGCATAACTTTTTTTTGTGCGCAGGGACTTCTCAAATTTATTATGAAGAGTTCCACTAAAATTTGCACGACTTAGGAGATTTTATTCTTTTGTGCATGTGGAGAGAAATAATAGAAACAAATTCAAAAGTGAATTTTTTTTCATGCATGGAGGATTTTCCAAATTTTTTTAGGCATTTGACTTCGCAATTTTTTTATGCATGTAGAGTCCCACTAATTTATGTACCTTTTATTACATGACATAGAATTTTGCTTTTTTGTACATGTGGAGAGAAAAATTAGGAATGAATTTGAAAATGAATTTTTTTTTCATGTGGAGGATTTTCAAAAAAAATTTGTGCCTATAGACTTTCCAAATTTATTATTTTATAGGACTTTTACCTTTCTTGGTGTGCAGAGAAAACATTATGTATGAATTTGAAAACGAATTTGTTTCTTGCCTGGAGGATTTTTCAGTTTCTTTTGTGCATATGGACATCCCAAATTTATTAACTTCCTAAATTAATTCAGACTTTGCCTGTGTGCATTTCTTAAATTTATTATGAAGTGTCCTAATAAAATTTGTGGCAGAATATACTTGTTTTTTTTTAGGACTTTCTAAATTAGTTAAGAAGCAAATTTTATTTTGGACGCGGGGAGAACAAGAGCAATTTTTTTCTTTTTTATAGGACTTCAAAAAATAATTGAGAAGAGTTGATTTTTCTATGATTTTCTTTCTAATTTTCTGAATTTTAGAGAAGGGTCGAATTTTCTCTCTTCTTGCCATTTAAAGATATGTATGTATAATCTATATAATCTCTCTCTCTCTCTCTCTCTCTCTCTCTCTCTCTCTCTCTCTCTCTCTCTCTCTATATATATATATATATATATATATATATATATATAGAATGTATAGCAGTACATGATAAGAAATTTTGGTGAGAGAATCACTATCGCAACTTTGATGAAAATTTGAATCATGATAATTCTGGTGAGAAAAATAACATCATAGCATTTATGGATAATCAACATAATAAATTTTATGAAAAGTCAACCAATAACTTTAGCAAGAGAATCAATATCACAGTTGTTGAAACAAAGAAGGCTTTTAGTATGAGGTGATCATCTCAAGATCAAGGATGATATAAGTAGAGGTGATGAGATCATTGTATTTGGTTGCAGTTTGGTGATCCTATGTCGTAGTAATTTCAAATCATCTCTACTCCTCATATTACCATCCAACTCAGTGATGGGATACCTGTCCTTGAGGCCAGTATCCAAGATCATCCCAGAGCAGTAATCTGCATAAAATATTGGAATATCAATATATCATTAATATTTTATATCAATATTATATATAGGATATTATATTGTATTGGTAATCTATATGTAATATTATTAATCATATTATTTTATATTATTATTTAATGATAATTTTAAATTATAGTAGAAATATATTATTGTATTTTATATTTATATAATGAAATAATTTAATATATTACTTCTATTTGCTTTATTTTTCTAATCAAAATAAATATGAGTATAAAAAATAATAGATCATAATATAAATAAAATATTGGTTCGATAATAACGATCAATGTATTTTTATAGGATTAATAAAAATATTTACAAGAAATATATTAATACTTAATATATTAATAAATATAATAATATTTTATTATAATAATATTTTATATTATTAATAAATATATTTTTATGGAATATATCAGGAGTAGTTTTGGTATATATAGTCAGTGATTTTGGATTCTCATAGAATACCAAACAAGGTACTCATGGATACCTATAAATCTTTAATCACTAAAATATAGCATACCAAATATGATGATTCTATATCATCGGAGATCAGATTACTTTGGGATAAGAATTACGAATAATTAAAGATCATCTTGCTGATTCTATTTGGCTTACCAACTACCACCCTAATGTATGATTGTAGTTTGAAAACTATCTTCGATCACCTTAGAGAAATAAGTTTCAATATTTGCATTTCTAAATTTGATTTTTGAATTCTCAAATCTTGATCTAACTTGGGTTCCCTATTAATCACTTGAAAGGAATAGAAACAAAATTTAAATTGAGTTTTAATTTTTGAATATCAAGTCTTGATCCAGCTCAATTTTCTTATTACTTTCCTTCAAACTTGACAAAGGAGTAATATGAAGACCGAGTTTGAAACATAAAGATTAGATTGTGTCCCAAGATAGTGGCAAGGTAATTTAACTTTCATGGAAGCTCAACCATGATAATTTTGGTAAAAGAATCAATATCAGAGCTTTTATAAAAATTTAAATCATGATTGCAGTCTAAAAAGCTGTCTCTAATCGCTTAGAGAGGATGAGAATCCAAATAATTAATTATCAAATTTGATTTTTGAATCTTAAATCTTGATTCAGCTCGGTTTCCTTTCCAGTTACTTGAAAGAATCATAATTCTTAAATCTTGATCCAGCTTAGTTTCCTCATCAATCAAATTGGAAAAAAAAAAATCTTGTATATTGAATTTGAATTCTTAAGTCTTGATTCAGTCCAGTTTAGAATAAGAGTTTACTAAGTATCAAGAACAAACGTCTACTATTAGCCCAGCAAGCATTTGGGGTCCAATAAGACTATTCTTTTTTTTTTTTGTCCCCCTCGACTTTAGAAGGTGACGTTTCCGTGATACTAAGCGAAAATATGGCCACTCATACATCTCCATGTATTATGTGTATAAAATTGTAATTTTCAATAAACATAATTCTACAATGCGAAACCAATTATCTCCATGTGTATTACATGTGTCAAATTATAGTTTTTAATAAAATAATTCTAAATATCTCTTTGCACTCTCAAAGAACGCGAGAGAGTGCACTAGCCAAAAGTGTCAGAGAGAGAGAGAGTCTATCAATGTGGATCACCATCATCCACATTTCCTCTGAAGTTCTCTCAACATTAGAATTATATATATACATCAAATTGATCTGTTTCAAATATATGATATTTCTTGCTAACTTAGTTTCTCTAGTTAGGCCGAAGCCTAATATCTATATGTTGCCGTTGTATATAAGGTTGCAAATGGGTCGGGTTGACCCATGAGCCAACCCGACCAACTCGCATAGACCCGACCCGACCCTTTTTAAAGAATCTGTGGGGTTGGGTCGGTTTCTAAATTTAGACCCATTCTATATTTCGGATCGGGTCTGGATTTACTGAATTCGGACCCCAACTCGACCCAACCCGAACTTGTAAAACAATTTGGGCCCATGGGCCGCAGCCTGCAGGGGTGCAAACTAAACAACTTCTGTGATCTCTAATTAAGGCCTTCCCCAAGTTTTGGATTAGTGGTTTAACTTGGGCTTGTGAAATACTCCTCACTATGGGTGTAGATGTGCTTACTATAAAATGGAGAATTATTAGTCAATGACAGGTTTCAATGTTGCTACATCTCTTAGATTAGTTTTGCTAATGGAAATAAAGAGATACTAGCAATTTTCTCTATTTTCTCATGGAGGTTTTATTGCATACTCACTATCATCAAACTATCATCAATCCATTAATTATTTCAGAGAAGAACAGGAAGGCATCAAGGGCGTGCCTGAGCAGAAGCGCGAAGAGTTCAGGGGCTTACTTTCTGATGCTGCTGAGCCATTTCTTCTGGGATACATTGAGCGCTTCTTCAGTGAGTTAGAACTGTTCTTAGCCTCAGATCTAAATATTGAAGCCTACGATTAAGTTTGCAAGCAACGTTTGGGCATGTTGTTTGTGAAATGCTGCTCGCTGCCATCCAACTAGCTGGAGATAGATCCACACTCCTTAGCGTCCACAAGCCTGGGAATTCTTGGGCCAATCCACTAATATGAAGGAGAATTGTAAATAAGAAGTGATGGCTCCATGATAGTTGACAAGAAACAAACTTGATTGCAAAGTCATAAATTCATCAACTATTAAAAATTCAGTAAGGCAACAAAGCTTAAAACATGATGATCGTACTCGCAAGCTGAAGCAAGCGTGCAAAATTTATGAAAGTTGAGTGGGCCCGAACCGGACCCGATTCGGAGTCGAATCTTTTGTGTTGGGATTAGGTTATGCATGGATCCGACCTAGTCCGAATGATCTACTGGGTCAAAAATTGCAGCTTTAGATCCGAACCGATCTGATCTAATCTTCTATTAAGTTGGATTTGTGTCCAACATTAAAATCTGAATAAATAATGAGTCGGGGTCATTAATGATCTGGTTCCGTTACATATCACTTGCCAGGATTGGATGGGGCCCCAAAACCTATCTTGCCGGACTCAACATGCCGGCTTTGGGCCTTCTCACACCCATTCCCAGTATCCAGATGTTGGACGATCCTGATTGATTTAAACGATGGGCCCACCCATCGGACGCTGCAGATGTTGCCGGACTCGCGGAAAGAGAGTCACGCCAATCTGGCTCGAGAATCGAGGCCATCGCCACGCGTCTTTGCCTCCACGCCGGTCGTCGCCGAGCTGGAGCCTATAAGTATCCGCTCCCTATTAGTTGCCGGCACGTTCTATCGCATCTCCAACCCATCTACCCCGTCTCTCCTCATTGTTGCTTTTTTTTTTTTTTTTTTGGTTCAGTTCCTTTTCTCTTAAGTTAGGAATCTGGATGCGGAAATTCTGTTCTTGGGATCGCACGGGAAATGCCTCCGATCTCGCTTCGGCCCAAAGAATCGAAGCTCCTATTGCCTCCGATCTGAAAGGTGCGTCGATCTCCGCTTCTTAGGGTTTTCTCTGATTCTGATCGGAGCTTTGGACCGAATGTTCGCGTTCTTTCGCTGAGATTCTGAGTTTTTTTCGCTCGATATGAGTGTTTTGAATATTTTCCCTGGATCTAGAGTGCATGTTGGGATAAGGATAGATTCATTGATAAATGATTCGCGGTCTCTTGTTCTTTGAATTCCTACATCCGTAAGTAGATACCAATGCGAGTTTATATTCCCTGCTTATTTAATTATATCAGAATCCGTGGAGCACCGCATTTCAAAGAACCAAAGTACAAATCCAGGGCAAGAATGATAGTGATTAGGTGCGGATCTTGATCAGTTAACAATATCTTGTCTTTTAATGCCCTAGATCTTTATCCAGGCTGTCTAAGATCTTTAGTTATCCAGAATTAGGTACTGATGCTAGTATGGAAAGCTGAACTTTTGGATCGAAACAAGTTACCTTTGAGTATTGGCGTTTGGATCCTCTTCTCGATTTCCTTTTTTTTTTTTTTTGCTTTCTGATAAAGATTTTTGAACTTGTTTTGTACAGTAGAATTTATTGAAGATATACCGACGAGGATCTATGCTTCATTAGTGTCTGCAGCCAGAATCACCGTGACTTCTGTGCATTGCTCGATTTAGTCATGTGGAGGTTCAAGCCCTTTACAGCAAAAGAACCGACCGGCTTGGAAGGTCGCACCATCGATGTCGGCAATGTAAAGGTCCATGTTCGAAATGCCATGGCGGAAGGGGGATTTTCTTGTGTGTATCTCGCTCGTGATGCTCTGCATGCATCAAAGCAATATGCTTTGAAGCACATGATCTGCAATGATGGGGAGTCACTGGATCTTGCAATGAAGGAGATCTCGGTGATGAGACTACTTAAAGGGCACCCGAATGTTGTCGCGCTTGTGGCCCACACCATATTGGACATGGGTCGTATGAAGGAGGTGTTGATCGTGATGGAGTTCTGTGAGAAGTCGTTGGTTGCTGTGCTGGATAATAGAGGGGCTGGGTACTTTGAGGAGAATCAGGTCCTCCTGATCTTCAGGGATGTCTGCAATGCAGTGTTAGCCATGCATTCTCAGTCACCACCTATCGCTCACAGGTACTTTCCTCCTGAACTATTCAGGTGATTCATATAGTTCCAGCAGAAACATGCTGCCTTTATGCTAATAGCTTCTTATACTGTCCATGTCTTCTGGATCTAAAATTCAAGAATTTTGATCCACATTCTCGTGATATGTGGTCAGAAGAAATGCATTAGCTTTGAAAAACATTATTATTTTTTTGCAATATGAAATTTACCAAAAAGAAAGTTATGTTTCTTAATAATTCTATATTTATGATAGATTTTACTGAAATAAATCCATCTTTTCCTTTTATTTTCGTGAAAGGTCTGCTGTCTAACCTCGATCTCTTTTTTAGTACTCCTGTACATGATACATTATGGAGATAATACTTGCTTGGAAAAGGAAAACTTTTATGCAATTTTAACCTCCTTTCCTTCACTAAAACCTCTCATTCATGGCTATCCTTCTTATTGAATCCTGCAGAGACCTGAAAGCTGAAAATGTGCTGCTTGGATCTGATGGAGCTTGGAAATTATGCGATTTCGGTAGCACTTCGACCAATCATAAGTGTTTTGACAGGCCTGAAGAGATGGGTATTGAAGAAGACAATATCAGAAAGCATACAACCCCTGCATATAGAGCCCCTGAGGTTTAACTAGAGAATGACTTCACTTTTTGCAATTTAACAAGATTCATGCTTATGATAATTAGTGGAGAGAATGACAATAAATTCTTATTACTTGATTCAGATGTGGGACCTTTTTCGAAGAGAAATTATCAGTGAGAAGGTGGACATTTGGGTATGTAATGAAACCAATCTTTTTATACCTTTAGCTACAATATTGAGTGTTTACCTCTCTTCAAATCATCCTCAGATTCTTTTCTTTCAAGTTTCAATTTCATTCCATGTATTAAAAAAAAAGATAGTATGAGTTCAAATTAATTGCTTTAGCATGATCAATTTATGGTAAACGAAGTTGATTTGCCATTATGATTTTTTTCAGGGATTCACTGAAGTACTTGTCTGTTTTTTCCTTGCATATAAGAAGGGTTCACTTTATAGAAACTAAAAGAAAGTTATTACATTCCCATTTTTCAGGCTCTTGGATGCCTTTTGTACAGAATCTGCTACCTCAAATCTGCATTTGATGGTGAATCAAAGCTTCAGATATTGAATGGAAACTATCGCATTCCAGAGTTACCAAAATATAGTGCTGCCATAACCAACCTAATTAAAGACATGCTTGAAGCCTCTCCAAATGCCAGACCAGACATCACGCAGGCAAGGGCTTTGCTTGATTGGCCATTCATCTCCATGAAACTAGGTTAGTCATAGAGTGTTGCATATGTGGTAGGCTTAGGATTTCAAGGGGCCTTAAATCTCATCTTACTGATGCCCAGCCTTTTTCACATTTCAGGTGTGGTTTCGTGTTAATGAACAATTGCCTGTGGAGTTGCAGAAATACTTACCTGATGGGTCATCATCAAATATCAGCATGTACCATCCTACTTCAAGTATGCATGATGAAGGTTAGTATAAACTGAAAATCAGTGAGCTGTTCACAGAAAGCAGAAAGATATCGCTCTGGTTGTTGGTCCTGGTTTGTTGTCTGATGCTTGGAAGCTATATCCTGGACAATATGTGTATTAGCTACTGTAATTGGATTTAATATGAAAGCAACTTCTCAGCACAAAATTTTGGCATTTCTTAATATTGCTTTTATGTTTCAATATAAGAATTTTTCTATATTATGTGATCATATTAGTTGAACATGGGTTCTACAGGACTTCCTAAGAAATATTTGATGCCTAGAAGGAGCCCTCCTCCACCACCATCATCAAGAGAACAGATGCAAAATATCTCAGTGCAATCTGAAAAGGTGTCACACTCTAGACCCTCCCAGGGTGGTTCAAAAGCTGCTGGGTGTCCTATTGGTTCATTTTGGTCCACCCAGTATGCACATGATCCGCAGGTTGCAGAAAACAAAGGTTCTTTGATTGACAAGGAACCATTTAAACAGTGGAGATCCAAGAACAATCAGAATAGTCTGGATAGCAAGACCATCTCGCCAAGAGAACATGTTCATACGGGACAAAGTGGAGCAGCAAACCCTCTCAAAAAGTTTGAAGAGGATCCTTCTAAAGGCTTTGAAATAAGCTTTTTCCAAGAGGAGCCACAACAGAATTCTCAGAAAACAAAAGCAGTACATCCTGAGACCATACAGACATTTCAGAACGAGGCATTTAACACCTTCATTGCTGAGTTTGAGACCAGTAACCTTGACTCCAGAAATAGTGCTAGTAATAATCATAACAATGGATCAGGGAGAAAAGAGCTAGAAGCTGAAGCGGATAGGCTGAAGGAACAGTTGAAGCAAGCCAACTTGGGGAAAGCCGAAATTACATCCAAATATGAGAAGTTGTCGGCCATTTGTCGCTCTCAGCGGCAGGAGATCCAGGAGCTGAAGCGCGCCCTTGCAGCAGCAACTCCATCGCCATCAAGTAAGGATAGCTCAAAGAGCCATATCTCTCTTGGAAGCTTGCAGTCTGGAACTCTGGTACATCTTCAATCTCTGTTACTTCCTATCAGATGCTCTTTTTCGTTTTCCAGCTTTGAAAACTTACCCACCCATACAGTTGCTGCAAGCTAACTCTACATAACGCTTGTGTGGTGGCAGCAAAAGGATAAGATTGAAGGAACTGTATGGGAACTCCAGCAAGGGATGCTCGCAAACAGTTCTCCATCACCCAGCCAAGAGCCCAAGCCATGGCAGGCATTTTCTGGGGAGCCAAAAGCCCAGTCTAGAGCAGCTGGAACAACCAATGGTCACCAAAATCTGACCAAGCAATCGGCGGCAGCGCCCTCCAGTGATGTGTGGGGGTTCAATCTGGAAAGCTTCACAGCAGCGCCATTTGGTGCGCAGGTGTCGAGGACCTCTGCTCAGGCAAATACTTCTCAGAGACTCAGTGGTGGGGGAACAAAAAAGGTGGAGACCAGCCAACCATCTGGATGGGCTGGTTTCTGAAGTGCAGTTGAAAATAAAACAGAGATTATTGCTAGTGTTCATAAGCTATTATTATAGCGGGCGCGCAAAGGACTGCCTCACAGTTGCCCCTGATAACATTTGTGATTTATTTTTGTTGCTTGTGGAAAAGATTGAAGTTGGTAGATTTTTAGCGGAAATTCACCCTTCTTTTGCTGCCTCTAAGGAGATCTGAAAGATCAGGGTTTTTCAATTCCTGCCTTCCTCTTGATGACGTTCAATCGGTAATGATGTTCACAATATTGTTGTTGCCCGTGTGGACCGGCTGTTACTTGATCAAAATCCATAGGTAAATGGCTAGTTCTGTGTTCTGAAAACCTTTGAACTCGCTACCACCATTCTCGTCAAAGGCTCTTTTGATAAGCGGATCATTGGCTCAAATTGAAGAATGGAACTATGCATTTTTGGTTGTCGTTATGTCCTGATTTTAAGATCATAAATGCACTTACACCAAGCAAAAGAACCCAATAGAACTTGTTCTGTTGCTCCAGTGGTTTGATGAGTAATCGACCTAATCTAGTGTCCTCAGGTGAAAGGGATTTACAGGTGCTCGTATGGTGAATTTGTTTACAGCATTTAGGAGTCTTTAGCTCAGGATACCTAGACTGGTATCGAGCTATCCTTATTTAACAAGAGGAAAAATCGAGCTATGCTCCTGTGGACTGAACTGGTTCAATCGATGCCCACAAATGATGTGGATCGAGCCCAGGTCAGAAGGATGGTAATTGTGAAAAATAGAGCTATGCTGATAAGGTCTAAACTGGTTCCCTGGATGTTCGCAAAGGTCAGGAGGATGGTGCTAGTTTCAGAAGCACGATCATTCTGCTAGACCATGGACATGCCAGTACGAATCCTGATCTTTGCAGGCGATCTATATCCATCCCAAAACAGGTCCATCCGGATGGTATTTGCCGAACCGGTCCATTTTTTTTTCTTATTTACATTCAAGCTCTCTCTCCTTTGCCGCTCTTTCTTCGGCTATTCCACTTGTCAATATTTTTTCTATAGAATATCTGTGTGATGTCTTTTCGTTTCCTGCTTATATCCTTGATCTTATCCTGAATAATCAAAAAGCTGCATGAGAAGATTCATCCCATTTTAGCGAGAGGAAGGCAATGAATCACCTGGGCTACGGATTTTTCGGTTTCTTGATTCTCAAAAGAACGTCATTCGGAAAAAAAACTACCGGTTTCTTAAGGCTTAACAAATTTCCCATCTGGATATAGAGGTGGGCACTGGGCCGGGCCGCCCATGGCCCGGCACGAAGCGGGCCGTGCCAGGCACGGCCCGCTTGCTACAGTAACGGGCCGTGCCTAGCACGGCCCATTAAAGGGGGCCGGGCTGGGTTACCATTTTCTGGCCCGCGGGCCAAGCCCGGCACGGCCCATAAGGGCCTGGGCTAGCACGGCCCGCGGGCCAAGCACGGCACGGCCCATAAGGGCCTGGGCCCGGCACGGCCCATAAGGGCCTGAACCGGGCCTGGGCCGGGCCAGGCACGGCCCGTCCCCCTTAAAATAAATGGAAATAATTTTTTTAATAAATTAATAAATATTGAAAACTAAGGATTTATTAATATAAAGCCACCTTAATGGTGGGGGGTTTGGCATAGACCCCTACCAGTTTATTAATTTAAATCAAAATGGTACATGAATGGAGGTTTGGACCTTGGTCTGACCTCCAGAGGACCAGAATACAATAAGAAAGGAGAAAAAATAGAGATGACTCACTTTAACAATTAAAAAAATAAAAATGTACAATTATAAAAAATTAAGAAATCTTACTAATCATCAGTGATTCAGTATTCACTATTCAGTAGTATTTGTATCATCATCATCAGAGGATGTTGTATTGTGTCCACCTTTATCTTGAAGTCTCGCCTCAGCATCCAACCAATTTTTGAAGCAGAGAAGCATCTCAACCGTTTCGCCAGTCATCCTACTTCTCTTTTCGTCAAGAACACGCCGACCTGCACTAAAAGCGGATTCCGATGCTACTGTGGACATCGGCACAGCTAAAATATCGCGTGCAATTGCAGACATAACAGGATATTGATTTTTAACACTCTTCCACCAAGATAATACATCTAGACTCTCTATTTGATTTTCATCATATGCAGACTGAAGATCATTTCGTAAATAAAATTCTAGTTCACTACTTAAAGATGAAGAAGATGAAGATGAACTTGAAGCATGTATGTGTTTTCTCTGTGCAATGAATGAAAAAATAGATGACGAACGAGAACTACTAGAAGAAGAAATAGAGCTTTGTACGGAGAATCTAGATCCACGAATTTTTTCATCATATATAGCATAAATATCATAAAGAAGTTGTTTTACCTCAATTTTAGTAGGTTCAAGATCTTGAATCATATTTTCACAGTATGCATCAAGTAAAATTAGCACGCCATTCAATTTAACTCTTGGATCAAATACAGCAGCTAAGTTATGCATAGGACATATCTTGTCCCAATACTCATTCCATTTAGATTCCATTTGTTCAATAATAGGCATTAAAACATCATCATATCTATGTTCTGCAAATTTTTGACTAATTATATATGCTTGTTGTAAAAATAAACATGAAGTTGGATAATAAATACCAGAAAGAACATTAGTAGCATTATAAAAACTAAGCAAAAAATCTTCCAAAATTTTTCCTTTATTCCAATCAGTTTCAGTCAATGTAAAGCCTAATCCACGATCATTAATATATGCACTTAATAAGTTTTTATATGGGTATGCATCATGTATCATGTTATATGTTGAGTTCCAACGAGTAATTACATCAAGTTTAAATTTTTTAAAACGTTTACCATGATTTATACATAGTTCCTTAAATTCTTGAAGTCTCGATCTTGAAGCATGAATAAAAGAAACTGTATTTCTAATTTTTGAAATCACATCTTGAATCATGCCCATGCCAGCTTGAACAGAAAGATTTAAGATATGACATGCACATCTAATATGCAATAAATTTTCATTTAACATGGGATGCAATGAGTCCTTTAATAATGTAACAGCAGAATTATTATTAGATGCATTATCAAAAGTAATAGACATAATTTTATCATTAATATTATATGAACATACAGTTTGATAAATGGCATTTGAAATTTGTTGCCCAGAATGTGGAAAATCAAAAGCACGAAAAGCAAGAATACGTTTATTTAATTGCCAATCATTATCAATATAATGAGCAGTAATGGCAATAAAACAATTACTACCTACAGATGCTGACCAAATATCAGAAGTTAATGAAATTTTTACATTTAAAGTAGAGAGTGTTTCAATTAAAGTTTGTCTCATTGCTAAAAAGTTAGTCATAGCTACTCTTCTAAATGTACGCCTACTAGTTCTTTTGTAAGCAGATTGTAGGTTTAATTGAACATATTCTTCAAAATTAAAAGATTCACATAAACTAAAAGGTAATTCATCCTTAACTATCCATTTTACAAGTGCTTTTCTTTGATTTTCATGATTATATGCAAAATTACCTACAAGTGATCCCCCTTGTATATTAAGGGTACTTTGAGCATGAGAATCATGCATCCTATGACTCTCTTGATGTCTTTTTAAATGGCCTGTTCCCCTACTACTACTACAACTATAAAGTTTGGCACATTTTTTACATTTTGCTTTCCAGACTCCATCAACCATAATTCTATCAAATTCATTCCATACAGCACTAGTCCTCTTACGAGAAGAGGTTTGATCTTCACTCGGTTCACTAGTTCTAGAGGAACTAGGAACATGGGGTTGGGGATTAGTTTCTTCTCCCTCAGAAACAGGAGGAATGCCAAAATGACTTTCCTCAAAAGATGACATATCTAAATTGATGAATGCAAATAATAAAAACTAACCACAAGGAGGAATTGAGTAGAGGGTCAGAGGGCAGAGGTAGAGCCGAGATTCTGAGCTTCCTCTTGTGCTCTCAACAGGAGTGACCTTCTCTTCTCAACAGGAACCTCCTCTTGTGTAGCACTGGAACCCTTGCTAAATGCAAACTAAAAATTAAATTGCTAGAAGAGCACTTTAGAAGAGAGAAATAGTAGTAGTAGAGAAGGAGAGAATAGTTGGTTTGGTGTGGTGAGAATGAGGGAGGAAAGGGGTATTTATAGGACTCAAAAAAAATTTTCCCCAAAATACCCCTCAAATTAGCCGTTTTTGGATTGTTGGGAGGGATATTTTGGAAAAAAACCAAAAAATAGCCGTTGGAAACGGCTATTTTCTTCCCCCCTGCCAGACGGGCCGTGCCAGGCACGGCCCGTAACGGGTCCAAACGGGCCGTGCCTGGCACGGCCCGTCTGGCAGCCCATGATGGGCCGTGCCAGGCACGGCCCGTCTCGTGCCGGGCCGGGCTTGTGTTTTTGGCTGAGCGGGCCGTGCCGGGCACGGCCCGCTAACGAAGCGGGCCGGGCCAGGCACGGCCCGTTTAGTTCGTGGCCTGGTGGGCCTCGGCCGGGCCGGCCCGATGCCCATGACTATCTGGATGTTCGACAGGGCCCCCGGTGAATCACACTGCTCACAGCTGCTTCCCCTTGGGCATTAGGACTTGACTTGTGGGGCCATAGGATTTCCTGATGGAACCATTTAAACTGAAAACTAAACCATTAACTTCTCCATGGCTATTCCTGCGGTCGGTATAAATGGGTCGGCAAACGATGCAAGCTAAATCCAAATGCACTTGAGCTCTTCCCCTGAGTCCTTGGATCGACTAACGATGTTATCTAGAGCAGTCTCCTGGGAATAGCAAGACAGGAATCGGCGTACACCATTAGGTATAACAAATGAGATTGCTGAGGTTTGCCTGGGGCGGTATTACCCCATGGGGCATTACCTCTTGGGTAAGAGGTGCTCCAAGTCTGAGCGGCGTCGGCCTTCGTTTTTTTTTTCAATTAAGACGGACGAGTCATGTGCCCATCTAATATAGATATATTCAATAAAATCAAAAAATAAAATATTATAAAATTGAAGGGTAATAGTTGCATAGTTCTCTCACGAAGTGCCATCAGAATATTCCACCACATAGAAGGCCACATGTTGCAGCCGTATTTGAACCGAAGTGGGAGCGCAGCTTGGACAACCCTGAAGTTAGCTGGAGACGATTTGAGCAAGCTAGTTGATATGTCGGGTGTTGGTCTCCTCTGCGAGTGGTCTGCAAGAAGTCCATTTGCCGGAAAATTTTCGGCGGGGGACCCTCTGATACCTAAGTTAGAATAACGAAGAAACAATATGAAAGGAGAGGATTTTAGCAGGGGGTCACTTTGTGAGTAATATTGTATGTCTGCCTGAGGTCCACCAGATTACCCTTTATATAGAGAGATTGGAGTTGTCGTTACCTAGGCTAACATGATGTGCACTGATGGCTAAGTAACAGCTGGTAGTACAGTCGTGGCGTGGAAGTTAGTCCGCGTGGTCCTGCCACGACTATAGGTTGCTGGGGCAGTCGATTGTTAGGACTGTCAACCCTTTGTCGACATGTGCCGGCAAGTCGGCTCTTCGGCTGGGACCAAAGTCGTCCACCTCGATTTATGTTCGAGGTTAAGAAGGTCAGTCTGCCGAGGTCGAGGTGTCCAATATTTTTTCCATCACCACCTAATCCACAACTCTACATAAGTGGCATAGAATGACACAACTCTTGGCAAGTGGGGGTGCCCATCCACCAGCTATGTATGTCTCCAAAAACACCCTATCGCAAACGGTGGATTATCCTCCAAGAGGATGTGGTTGGCCTGCAGTATTAGCTTTGCATACTTGTGCCTCCCATGTCTCTCTCAACTCCACTCCGAAGTCGAGATATCGTATAACAGATTGTCGCCAGTTGCTATGAATTTAGAATCTGGCCCTCTGATCATAAATCCAACACTACCTCTGCCACCTCCATTAACCATGCTGCCAAAGAAGTTAACTTTGAGAAAGCTGGAGTGGAGGGCCCAGGTGATGGAAATGATCCGGGTTGCAACTATTGCTGAGGATATGGACTCCCAGGTGTCGATTTTTCCTTTAACACCTAATTCAGCGAGCTTTGACTCGGTTTGGCTATAGCCTTGGGCTCTAGCCTGGATGGGGTGGGGTGGATATGAGCAGCGGGGTGGGGATAAAGCCCTCCACACACATATGCAAAAAAACTCTCTCTCTATAGAAAGAGAGAGCGAGATGAGATTTACTAAACACAGGTAAAAACACGTCATAGTCCACGCACAGGGAAGACATTTGTTCTCTTGGAAACCAGGAATGCTTTTGTTTGGGAGAAAAGCTCAGTAATTGAAATAGTGCTGGAAATGGCTACTGAAAAACTCGATGATAAGTCTTAGAAACTGTAGTGCATAGTTCTGGTCATTGATGGCATGCATGTACATATTATCACCAATAAGAAGTTGGGCTAGAAAAAGGATTCAACTCAGCCGAGCTGAACATTCAGACATGCCAAATGGTCACAAAAGGAGTAGATTTTGTTGCAAAGGCAAAACGTATCTCTATCAAATATGTCAAGAGACTGGCAGATGCGGCAACAAGTTTGTTTGAATGAAAACAAGATCCGTGTGAAAGCTTGGTGCTTCCTTCAATAGACTGAAGTTGCTAAATGACTAGTTGTGCAAAACCGCTTTATCTGACATTAAAAGGACAAAAAAAAAAGGTCTGAGAAACACCAGCGCTAACTATTTAACTGCCAAATGAGAGGCTATTAAAGCTATGTGTTGCTGGAAATTGGACCCGGAGGCCGCCGCGAAGCCGGGGAAGGAGGAGCTCCGCCGCGGGAAGGGCGGACGGCGGTGCGCCGGCCGGCGGCGTCCTCCTGGAGGCTGTGGAGAGTGGGGTGAGCGACGAAGAGGGCGTCCTGTCCTGTCCTGCAAAAAGAGGCCGGTGGCCGGGCTCCCCGGCGCCGGCCCTCCGATGCTTAAGTCAGAGGGGGCTAATATGTGGAGAGAGCAAGCAAGAGATATGTGGAGAAGATGAAGAGAATATTAAGCTCAATTGTGTCTATGCTGTTTCTTTTTTTCCTCCGGTCCGAGTCCGGGCCGGTCCCTCTCCCTTTTCCCCCAGGTTTCCTTTTATAGAAGGATTTTTGTTACCTGGGAGGTGACAGGAGGTTTGTCCTGTTTTGTAATAATTGGGCACGATTTGGCCCATTAATGGCGTAGTGGAGAATAAGGCCGAATCGGACCGGAGTCAGGGAGTTGTCACGGTCGATCGGACCTGTTGGAGTGGTTGAACCGCCGGCCGTGGTGGGCCTGGGGTCCGTGGATGGTAAGTGCATTTATTACCGAGTGAACCGGCGGTCAGGGAGAGCCATACGCTCTGATGGTTCAGTGATCCGGAGATCGTCTTGGGCCGTGTTCATTAAATGACTGAGTGCATCGGAGACTTGAGGGGGTCTCATGCATTAATGGCAGGTCGTGCCAAATACCTGCGGAGATCTTATGCCTTGATGGCTTGGAGATAGTGACAGGTCGTAGTGGAGTCGCGTGTATAGCCGCCAGACCTTTCGAGAAGGTTAGGCAAGGCATCGGCTCGGCAAGGGTGCCGAGCCGAGCTGGTCGCCCAGAGGGGCGCCCTGTGGCGGGGTTGCTTCTAGTACTTCTGCTCGGGGCCCTTTGGGCGAGCGTCTTGCGCTCTTTGGTTGGTTTTCTGGTCGGCGCTTTCTGGTCGATTCTTTCTAGCCGAGCATCCCTACTTGGTCATTTTGGTTGGGCGCCTCTTCTTGGCGCTCTCTCTGGTCGGCGCTCTCTAGCCGAGCACCCTGCTGGTCGGCATTCTTCGGTCGAGCGCCTTTCCGGTCGGCACTCTTTGGCCGAGCATCTTCCTGGTCGGCGCTCTTTGGCCGAGCGCCTTTCCGGTCGGCGCTCTTTGGCCGAGCGCCTCCGTGGCGGTATGACTTGGGGTTTTTCCCCCAACACTACCCCCCGACTTCCGAGTTCCAGTTGGCTACCAGCTGGAGCGCGGGAAGTAGCTTTAGTTGGGTCATTACGGATTCCGAAAATCCTAATTTATTGCGCATTTTGAATTATCGAGCGCTTCGAGGTGCCTTTAATAGGCGGCGTCTCTCCCTTCCCGAAAAGTCTCATTATTGGGACACTTTTTGCGAAGCGTCCTCGCGTCGTGGGCTCATGATGGGGCCGCACGATCCGATGGGGCACTTCGGCGTCCGAAGCGCTAGCCCTAATTAAATGCGTCGTTCTGTCTTTTGGACCGACACGTGTGGTCATCTCAACGGGATGCGGCTTTTCTTTTCGCCGATCAGGGCCGTTGGGGAGGTTTATATAAACTCTCCCCTGGCCTTCTGTCCCATTCTTATCGCCTTCTTCCAGCTTTTCTTCCTTCAGCCTTTCGCGGTCCGAAGTTCTATTCTCCGGCGTCTTCCCCAGGTCGTCCTTTTTTCTTTCTTAATCCCTTTCTTCCCTTACAATGGGTTCTCTCCCCAGTAAGGTCGAGTCTACCATGAGCGTCCTGGAGGTCGAAATGACCGAAGAGTGGTTTTTTCCTCTTCACGGGTTCCGCTTAGAGCCCGCCAGGCGAAGGGATCGGATAGCCGATCCTCCGGTAGGCCGGGTCGGAGTGCATCTGGAATCGCTCTGGGCCGGCCTCCGATTTCCTCTTCACGGCTTCGTGAATGAGTTGCTGACGGTGTGCCAGTTGGTTCCGGCGCAACTCACTCCGAACGCCTGGAGGACAGTGGTCGGTTTCCTATCGCTGTGCTTACTGCAGGGGATTCCGACCTCTGTCAACGTTTTCCGGCGACTTTTTATCTTTAAGTCGAATCCGGGAGACGGAGAGTGGCTGTATATCGCCCTTCGGGCGGGTCGGCCACTTTTTCATGGTGCCCCCTCATCCATTCATGGCTGGAAGGAGAAATTCTTCTTCCTTGGTTCTGCACAGTCCTGGGGGTTTGACCCCAGGTGGGGACCGGCTCAGCTCAAGTCCATCAACAAACCCCCCAGACTTTCTCCACGTGAGCAGGGGATCCTCGATGCCATCCGCAGCCTCGGGGACGGCATCTTACTGAACGGCCTCATATGTGAGGACGCTTTGGTGAACGTGGGCTTGAGCTCGGCGCGTCCCCACGGTAAGAGTAATTACAAGGTGTATTTATTTCCTTACTGTTCTAATATTCTAATCCTTTTTGCCTTTGCAGATATCGCAAAGATGGTGACGAAAAGCGAAGTCCTCTACGCCCGCTTCCAGAAGAGGGCAGCCGAGCTCTCGGGCGAGCCCACTGAGCCGAGAAAGAAGCAGAAGGTCTCGGCGACCCCAGCGCCCCCGGCGCTAGCAGTGACCGAGGCGGGTCCTTCTCGCCCTTCGCACCTGAGGCGGGCCCTTCTCGCCTCGCGCAGTCCGAGGCTGGTCGGGGGGAGGGCGCGGATTCCAGGGGCTCGGGATCCCGGGGAGCTTCGGCGGCGCTCCCATGCCCGACGCCCTTGGCGCAAATTCCTGGTCGGCAGGACGCTCCAGTTGCCGACCAGGAGAGGAGTTCCGCAGGTCCCGCGCTTGCGCGTCCTGCTCCAGTCGTGCGGCAGTCAGATCGGCCGCTTGCCCGACCCCAGCCCCCTAGCTCCGAGCCGGGGGGCAGTCAGGGAGCCTCGGGGTCGGCTCTGCTTAGGCCAGCCGATGCTGGCCTTCTGGGCCCATCGGGCTCGGAGGAGCGAGTGCCTCTGGCACTCAACTGGTCGGTGTTCGAGGGCGATTCAGCCCTCGAAAACCCTCGAGTGGCGCGCGAAGTTTTTCGGGTCGCGCTGCTCCCGGCCGACCGGGCCCTGATACAGTCCATGAGCTACAATGCTTTCATGGACTCTACCCGCTGCAGCGCCGTCCGGGTATGTAAAATTTTTCATCTGTGTAATTTGTAAAATTTTTACTCGCGGCGCCTTATGTTTTTCTTTTCGTCTCTTCTACAGCATTTGCACGAGACGGAGATGCTGATGCACATCACCCACGACTACCAGGAGCGGGCCCGGAGGTATCAGCGTGGGTATGATGAGGCCCAGGCGAGGTACCTGGCCGCCGAGGCGAGGTACCAGGCCTCCGAGGCCGAATGTCAGGTGCTCCAGGAAAAAGTAGGAGCATCCGAGGAAAGGGTTCGAGCTCTCACCGCCGAGCTCGACGAAGAAAAGGGCGCGCACACGTTGGCGAGGTCCGAACTGCGCGCCGCGGAAGCTCGTCTGGCTGCCGCCGAGCTGGCGCTGGCCTCCCGTGAGCAGGAGGTGGAGAACGCCCGCCTTCGCCACTTAGAGCTCGAGCGGGGATTGAATAACCTCGAGCGGAAGGCCGCATATCATGAGGCTCGGGAGCTTGAGGCCCGGGAGCAAGCTCAGAACGCGGTGAGGCTCTTCCGCGAGTCGGAGGAGTTTCACGACCTCCTAGCAGAGGAGGGCGTGAATGGGCTAATCCAAGGCTTCCGGGATTTCCGCAATCAATTGCGGCGGTTCCTCCCGGATTTTGACGTGAACCTGCTCCAACCGGGAGCAGGGGTCGAGAGGGGTGATGCGGCCGAGGCGATCCCCGAAGTCACCGAGGTCGCCTCCGAGGTCGCTCCTGCTGCTGCCGAGGCCGTCGAAGAGGCCCCGACTGGTGAGCCAGCTACTCCTGGTGCTGCTGGAGCCGAAGTAGTCGAGCTCGAGACTTGAATTTTTGTACTTAGCCTACGGGCCTTTTTTGAAATGAATGTACTTTCTTGGAAACTCGTCTGTTGTAGTCCAAGTTTCTCTGCTCGGATCCATTTTAGGTTCCGAGGATATGGGCTCTAGGGCCTCAGCTTTACCCGCCACAGGGTTTGGTTTTAGGTTCGGCTTGCCGAGCTCCATTGCTCGGCCCTTCGACCAGTGGTATAGCAACGCTTGTGCTTAAGGGATTTGGGCTCGGAGAGTCTTTCCGAGCCTAGCCCAGAATTCGACCAAGCCCTAAAGCGGTCACTGGGACTTAAACTTTTTAGCAAAGTTAGTAAACTTTGGGTCCGAGCCCCACATTGCCGGGGCGGGTCGGATTCTTTTCCAATGAATGGGTTGAATACTCGTCAGCTCGTGACGGGGATTCACCGGGCTTAGTATAATTGTGCTGGTGTCGTGAGCACCCCTTCACCGAGGCGATTGAAAATGCTCCTCTGCTCGGTGTCCGTTCTTTGAGGACGTCGGCAGAGAGAAATCCAAAAGCAGAATAGATAATGTAAAAACGTAAAGTAAATGGGTACCTTGTACCGTGTGCGTCCTTGCGCCGAGGCGACTGAAGACGCTTCTCTACTCGGACTCCGTTCTTTGGGGACGTCGGCAGAGAAATCCAAGAATAGAATAGATAATATAGAGACATCAATGTAGAAACATTAAGTAAATGGGTACCTTGTACCGTGTGCGTCCTGGCGCCGAGGCGACTGAAGACGCTTTTCTGCTCGGACTCCGTTTTTTGGAGACGTCGGCAGAGAAATCCAAGAATAGAATAGACAATATAGAGACATTAATGTAGAAACATTAAGTAAATGGGTACCTTGTACCGTGTGCGTCCTGGCGCCGAGGCGACTGAAGACGCTTCTCTGCTCGGACTCTGTTTTTTGGGGACGTCGGCAGAGAAATCCAAGAATAGAATAAACAATATAGAGACATTAATGTAGAAACATTAAGTAAATGGGTACCTTGTACCGTGTGCGTCCTGGCGCCGAGGCGACTGAAGACGCTTCTCTGCTCGGACTCCGTTTTTTGGGGACGTCGGCAGAGAAGTCCAGCGATGGAGAGCGAGCCGAGCTCGTTGGCTGAAGCCGGCGGACAACGAGCCGAGCTCGTCTTGGTCAATGAAGACCGCATCCCAACGCATCGGGGCATCCCGATAAATCGGGGCATCTCGACGTCTCGAGGCATCCCGGCCGAGGTCGGGGTAGGAGAACGAGCCGAGCTCGTTGGCCGATGGAGCACGAGCCGAGCTCGTCGGTGGAAGTCGATGGAGAACAAGCCGAGCTCGTCTGGTCAGAGAGGACCGCAACTCATATCTCGACGTCTCGAGCTTCCCTATAGCCGGGGCATCCCGACGTCTCGGGGCATCCTGACCGTGGCCAGGGTAGGAGAACGAGCCGAGCTCGTTGGCTGATGGAGCACGAGCCGAGCTCGTCGGTGGAAGTCGATGGAGAACGAGCCGAGCTCGTCTGGTCAGAGAGGACCGCAACTCATATCTCGACGTCTCGAGCTTCCCTATAGCCGGGGCATCCCGACGTCTCGGGGCATCCTGACCGTGGCCAGGGTAGGAGAACGAGCCGAGCTTGTTGGCTGATGGAGCACGAGCCGAGCTCGTCGGTGGAAGTCGATGGAGAACAAGCCGAGCTCGTCTGGTCAGAGAGGACCGCAACTCATATCTCGACGTCTCGAGCTTCCCTATAGCCGGGGCATCCCGACGTCTCGGGGCATCCTAACCGTGGCCAGGGTAGGAGAACGAGCCGAGCTCGTTGGCTGATGGAGCACGAGCCGAGCTCGTCGGTGGAAGTCGATGGAGAACGAGCCGAGCTCATCTGGTCAGAGAGGACCGCAACTCATATCTCGACGTCTCGAGCTTCCCTATAGCCGGGGCATCCCGACGTCTCGGGGCATCCCGACGGATCGGGGCATCTCGACGTCTCGAGGCGTCCTGACCGTGGTCAGGGTAGGAGAACGAGCCGAGCTCGTCTGGTCAGAGAGGACCGCAACTCATAGTCGATGGAGCACGAGCCGAGCTCGTCGGTGGAAGTCGATGGAGAACGAGCCGAGCTCGTCTGGTCACTTAAGACCGCACCCCGACGTCTCGGGCCATCCCGACGGATCGGGGCATCCCGTTGTGGCAGGGCATCCCAATATATTGGGGCATCCTGACGTCTCAGGGCATCCCGAAGTTCGGGGCATCCCAACGTCTTGGGGCATCCTGACCGTGGTCAGGGTAGGAGAACGAGCCGAGCTCGTCTGGTCAGAGAGGACCGCAACTCATAGTCGATGGAGCACGAGCCGAGCTCGTCGGTGGAAGTCGATGGAGAACGAGCCGAGCTCGTCTGGTCACTTAAGACCGCACCCCGACGTCTCGGGCCATCCCGACGGATCGGGGCATCCCGTTGTGGCAGGGCATCCCAATATATTAGGGCATCCTGACGTCTCAGGGCATCCCGAAGTTCGGGGCATCCCGACGTCTCGAGGCGTCCTGACCGTGGTCAGGGTAGGAGAACGAGCCGAGCTTGTTGGTCGATGGAGAGCGCACCACGAACTCACGAACATCTTCAGGGAGTCCACGCAGGTACTCCATCATCCCGAGGCATCGGGGCATCCCAACCATGGTCAGGGGAGGAGAAATAAACCTGACACCATAAGATAATCAGGAGTGTCGGTGAGCTCAAAATAAGTACGCAGACCATCATAAAATGAAATTCACAGAATGAAATTCATAGTTGAACAATGGGGGACCCCTTGGGGTTTTATTGATGGTACACGCGGAGATTTTCAGAGTTCCAGCTCCGCGGAATGGGAGTCCCATCTAGAGACTCCAATTGATAAGTTCCGGGTCGGCGGATGCGCGTGACTCGGTATGGTCCTTCCCAGTTCGGGGCCAGCTTCCCTTGCTCAGTTGGTCGGGAGGCTTCAGCTCTTCTGAGGACAAGGTCCCCCGGTCTGAAAGATTTGACTTTGACCCTGGCATTGTAGTACTGAGCTGTCCTTTGCTGGTACCTCGCCATACGAACTCGGGCGGCCTCCCTTGTTTCCTCGATCAGGTCGAGGTTGCTTCTGAGCCGTGAAGAGTTGGAGCTGGCGTCGTAATGCTCGACTCTCGGAGAGGGAAGCCCAATCTCTAGTGGAATGACGGCCTCCGTCCCATATGTTAGGTTGAAGGGAGTCTCGCCGGTGGGGACGCGGAATGTGGTCCGGTAAGCCCACAGGACATTGTATAGGTCTTCGACCCATTGTCTTTTGGATTTGTCGAGCCTGGCTTTGAGACCCTGCAAAATAGTACGATTTGTTACCTCGGTTTCTCCGTTCGTCTGAGGGTGCGCGACTGAGGTGAAGCGATGGTCAATGCCAAGCTCGGAGCAGAACTCTCTGAAGTGGATGTTGTCGAACTGGCGACCGTTGTCAGAGATAAGGATGCGGGAAAGCCCGAATCTGCAGATAATGGACTTCCAGACGAAATCCCGCATCTTCTGCTCGGTGATTCGGGCGAGCGGCTCGGCTTCTACCTACATTGTGAAGTAGTCGATGGAGACGACCAGGAACTTCCTTTGCCCGGTGGCCAGTGGAAATGGCCCGAGGATGTCAATTCCCCACTGGGCAAAAGGCCAAGGGGAGCTGATAGAAGTCAAAGGAGCCGAGGGCCGGCGCTGAACATTGGCGTTCCTTTGGCACCGGTCACATCTTTGGACGAAGTCCATAGCATCCTTCTGGAGTGTCGGCCAATAGTATCCTTGGCGTAGAATTTTGTGGGCCAATGCTCGTCCTCCCAGATGATTTCCACAGATCCCTTCATGGACTTCGCGCATGGCGTAATCAGCCTCCGTTGGGCGGAGACATCTGAGGAGGGGAGAAGTGAAGGATCTCCGGTAGAGCTTTTCCTCGTATAGTACGTACCGGGTGGCGAGGCGCTTGATTCGGCGAGCCTCTTGTTCATCAGTGGGGAGGACTTCGTCTTGCAGATAGCTGATGAGTTCGTCCATCCAGCTTGGCTCGAACTCAGTGCAGAGAGTCTGCTCGGGCTCGTCTGTGCTGGGCTTTTGGAGATATTCCAGTACTGCCTCTTTGGGAAGCTTGCTCATGCGAGAGGACGCCAGCTTTGATAGCTGGTCGGCCCTGAGATTCTCCGACCTGGCAACATGTTGAATGTGAAAAGAGTCCAAGGTCGAGGCGAGATCCCGTACCTTCTGAAGATACTTCTGCATGGTCGGGTCTCTGGCTTCGAAGTCGCCCACAATTTGGTTGACGACGAGCTGAGAATCACTGAAGGCCTTCAAGTCCTTCACTCCTAGCTCCTTGGCTAGCTTGAGCCCGGCGACGAGCGCTTCATACTCCGCCATGTTATTGGAAGCAGGAAACTCGAGGCGTAAGGCTTGCTCGGCGACCACCCCCTCTGGGCTGGTGAGGATGAGCCCTGCTCCGCTACCCCCCGAGTTTGAAGAGCCATCAACATGCAGAGTCCATGTCAAACTCGGGGTCTGCTCCACCGGTGGCTCAGGTTCGGGTTCGACCTCATCCGGTATGGTGCACTCGACTATAAAGTCTGCAAGTGCTTGTGCTTTGATCGCCGGTCTAGGCCGGTACTCAATGTCGAATTCCCCGAGCTCAATGGCCCATTTGGTGATCCGACCTGCACGATCTGATCTCTGCAGGATCTGCTTGACCGGCTGGTCGGTCAGCACAGCCACTGTATGAGCTTGGAAGTAGGGTCGGAGCCTCCGAGCCGAGATGACCAAAGCATAGGCAGTCTTCTCAAGCTTGGAGTATCGGGTCTCGGCGTCCCTCAAGACCCGGCTGGTGTAGTATACTGGCTTTTGGAGTTTGCCCTCCTCTCGGACCAGGACCGAGCTTACTGCTACAGGGGAGACAGCTAGATACAAGTAGAGGAGCTCACCCTGTTGAAGTTTTATGAGCAGGGGAGGGGAAGCCAGGAGATGCTTTAGTTCTTCAAAAGATTGCTGGCACTCGTTCGACCACAAAAAGTTCTTCGGCTTCTTGAGGGCTGCAAAGAATGGAAGGCAGTGCTCGACCGAGCGGGAGATGAATCTCCCAAGGGCTGCGACTCGGCCTGTGAGCCGTTGTACCTCCTTGACCGTCCTGGGAGGCGTCATCTCTTGGAGGGCTCGGATCTTCTCTGGATTGGCCTCAATTCCTCGTTGTGTAATGATGAAGCCGAGGAATTTGCCGGAGGTGACCCCGAATGCACATTTAGCTGGATTGAGCTTCATCTGGTACTTTCGGAGTGTGGAGAATGCTTCATTGAGGTCGGCTATGTGGTCTTGCGCCACCTTGCTTTTCACCAGCATGTCATCCACATAGACCTCCATGTTTCGGCCTATTTGGTCTTTGAAGATTCGGCTGACCAGCCTTTGATAAGTTGCCCCGGCATTTTTCAAGCCGAATGGCATTACCTTGTAGCAGTAGGTTCCCCCGTCGGTGATGAAGGCTGTCTTTTCCTCATCTTCTGGCGCCATGCGGATCTGGTTGTATCCGGAAAAGGCGTCCATGAATGCCAGCAGCTCGTGACCCGAGGTGGAGTCCACGAGCTAGTCGATGCTGGGAAGTGGAAAGCTGTCCTTCGGGCAGGCTTTATTCAGGTCGGTGTAGTCCACGCACATACGCCACTTTCCGCTGGCTTTCTTGACGAGGACCACATTGGCGAGCCATTCCGGGTAGGATATCTCCCGGATGAAGCCGGCTTCAAGGAGCTTGCCGACCTCCTCGGCTGCTGCTCATTGTCGTTCAGGGGCGGCGCCTCGCTTCTTTTGTCGCACGGGCTTGTAGGTTGGCTTCACCTGAAGCCGGTGGACCATGACCTCCGGATCTATCCCCGGCATGTCTGCAGGCGACCATGCGAAGACATCCATATTGTCCCGTAGGAAGTTGACGAGGCGACTCCTCTCGTGTTCGCCAAGGCCAGAGCCGACCTGCACGGTTAGCTCGGAAAAGTTCTCTCGTAAGGGAACTTGAATTAACAACTCATCAGGCTCAACCCGCTCTTTCTGGGGGTTGACCCGTGCCTCCATAACTTCAGTTGAGGGCTGGTCAGTTGTTGGGGCAGGCACCTCGGCTGGTCGTCTTGCCTCGTGGGTCGCTAGGTAGCATCGCCTTGCCACCATTTGGTCCCCTCGAACTTCACCGATTCCCTGGCTGGTGGGAAATCGCATCAGCAGGTGGTGAGTTGAGACCACTGCTCGGAGGGCGTTGAGTCCTGGCCTTCCGAGGATGGCGTTGTAAACCGAGGGCAGGCGTATTACAAGGAAGCTCATACCCACGGTACTTTCACGAGGGGCGAGCCCGGCTGTGACCAGAAGGTCGATCTCGCCCTCTACTGGGACTGAATCCCCAGTGAATCCAACTAACGGAGCATTCATCCTCCGTAGTTGCTCTTTTGTCATCCCCATTTTACAATAAGCACCAAAATACAAAACATTCGCCGAGCTTCCATTATCAACCAGGATGCGTTTTACATCAAATTTATTTATGATCATGGAGATGACCACGGCATCATCATGGGGAGTTTCGACTCCCTCTAGATCATCATCTGAGAAGGAGACGGTTCAGAGGTGCGCGGGCGCTTCGAGGAGGCTTCTTCCCCTGAGGCTTCCCTAGCCGAGGTCCCGCCTCGGATAGTGTTGATGACGCCGGCGATGGGCCTGTTGGCATTTGAACCTTCAGGCTGTGCTGCTCCTTCGGCTGGCTTCTTCTCTTCACGCCGGCCTTGCACAAACCGATCGAGCACCCCTCGGCGGATGAGTGCTTCGATCTCATTTCGGAGCTGGTAACACTCCTCGGTATCATGGCCGTGATCCCGGTGGAAACGGCAATACTTCCGGAGATCACGCCGGATTCTGGTGTCTGGCTTCGGAGGTGGGAGCCGGATGCAATCCCGACTCTCAATCTCCATGAGGATTTCAGCCCGAGGAGCGTTAAGGGGAGTGTATCTTTCATACCTCCCTTCGGGCGTGCGGGCCCGCTGTGGGAACCTCTGCTGTGGTGGTCCCCTCAACCGGGGTGGACTCTTCAGGCGGGGCGGATTCTTAGCTCGTCGCGGAGATGAGCTTCTGGGCTGGCCGCGCTCCTCGCGGCGTCTCTTCTTGGGGTTCTGCTCGGCCCCGCCCCGCCTAACGGCCACGGCTTCCTCAGCCTTGGCGTACTTCCGCGCCCGGGCGAACATCTCGGTGAGGTCCGCAGGAAAATTCTTCTCAATCGAGAAGAGGAATCTGTAAGACCGGGCTCCAGTCTTCAATGCTGACATGGCGATTGACTGGTCAAGCTCCCGGACCTCCCATGTTGCGGCGGTGAACCGATCCAAATACTCTTTGAAGGACTCTCCCTCCTTCTGCTTAATGTCCAGGAGGGAGTCTGACGTCCGTCGCTGGGGCTGGCTGGCGGCGAAGTTGCCAGCAAATTGTCTGCCGAGCTGCTCAAAGGATGAGACAGTACTCGGCTTCAGCCCGGCAAACCACAGCCGGGCTGGTCCTCGGAGTGTCGCCGGAAAAGCTTTGCACATCATGGCCTCCGAGGCTCCTTGTAGGGCCATTAAGACCCGGTAACTCTCCAGGTGGTCAAGGGGATCAGCCTTGCCGTTGTAAGGCTCCACCTGGGGCATCTTGAACCGTAATGGAACCGGTTCATCTTCAATCTCCGGGGAGAAGGGCGACTTCGTATTGAACTCGAAGTCGCCGTCACGTCCTGATTTCCTCCCGTGGAGTGCCTGGATTTGGCGCTCCAGCTTCTCGACCTTCTTGTCGAGTTCGCCATTCTGGAGGATCGCTGCAGCGGTTCGTTCGAGCGCAGGTTGCCCTGGAACCGATTCAGCTTCTGAAGGCTGTGGCCAGCCTCCGTGGCCCCTGGCTGGGTGCTCTCTCCAGAGGGAGGCCTGGACTTGGGAGTCCTGACCTCGAAGGGGAAGTCCGCTTGTAGGGGGCTCCGGTTGAACTGGAGCCGGAGGAGGCGGTGCCGTTGGGATGCCCCTGGGCTGCAGGCTTTGGACAGCGGTAGCCAGGGCCTACACCTGTTGCACCAGGGCATCAAACTGCTCCGGCCGAACTTGATGAACTGACTCAGCCGGAGGTGGTGAGTTTTGGACGGAATGCTCAGGGCTGGGTGGAGGACGTCGAGAGGCGTTGGAAGCCCCTTTGCTTCTTAGCTTCATGGCAGCGAACTCGGGCCCTTCCTCTAGCGCCAGCTGTTGCTGGAAATTGGACCCGGGGGCCGCCGCGAAGCCGGGGAAGGAGGAGCTCCGCCGCGGGGAGGGCGGACGGCGGTGTGCCGCCCGGCGGCGTCCTCCTGGAGGCTGTGGAGAGTGGGGTGAGCGACGAAGAGGGCGTCCTGTCCTGTCCTGCAAAAAGAGGCCGGTGGCCGGGCTCCCCGGCGTCGGCCCTCCGATGCTTAAGTCAGAGGGTGTTAATATGTGGAGAGAGCAAGCAAGAGATATGTGGAGAAGATGAAGAGAATATTAAGCTCAATTGTGTCTGTGCTGTTTCTTTTTTTCCTCCGGTCCGAGTCCGGGCCGGTCCCTCTCCCTTTTCCCCCAGGTTTCCTTTTATAGAAGGATTTTTGTTACCTGGGAGGTGACAGGAGATTTGTCCTGTTTTGTAATATTTGGGCACGATTTGGCCCATTAATGGCGTAGTGGAGAATAAGGCCGAATCGGACCGGAGTCAGGGAGTTGTCACGGTCGATCGGACCTGTTGGAGTGGTTGAACCGCCGGCCGTGGTGGGCCTGGGGTCCGTGGATGGTAAGTGCATTTATTACCGAGTGAACCGGCGATCAGGGAGAGCCATACGCTCTGATAGTTCAGTGATCCGGAGATCGTCTTGGGCCGTGTTCATTAAATGACTGAGTGCATCGGAGACTTGAGGGGGTCTCATGCATTAATGGCAGGTCGTGCCGAATACCTGCGGAGATCTTATGCCTTGATGGCTTGGAGATAGTGGCAGGTCGTAGTGGAGTCGCGTGTATAGCCGCCAGACCTTTCGAGAAGGTTAGGCAAGGCATCGGCTCGGCAGGGGTGCCGAGCCGAGCTGGTCGCCCAGAGGGGCGCCCTGTGGCGGGGTTGCTTCTAGTACTTCTGCTCGGGGCCCTTTGGGCGAGCGTCTTGCGCTCTTTGGTTGGTTTCCTGGTCGGCGCTTTCTGGTCGATTCTTTCTAGCCGAGCATCCCTACTTGGTCATTTTGGTTGGGCGCCTCTTCTTGGCGCTCTCTCTGGTCGGCGCTCTCTAGCCGAGCACCCTGCTGGTCGGCATTCTTCGGTCGAGCACCTTTCCGGTCGGCACTCTTTGGCCGAGCATCTTCCTGGTCGGCGCTCTTTGGCCGAGCGCCTTTCCGGTCGGCGCTCTTTGGCCGAGCGCCTCCGTGGCGGTATGACTTGGGGTTTTTCCCCCAACACTATGGTATCCCTTGCTGTATCATAGTGGACTTTTGAATTCCATAGTTGAGTTTCTGTAGCAGTGTCCTAAAACAGGGTATGCTGGGCTACTCGGGATGCATGCAGACAAGTGGGGAAAAAGCCCAAGGAATGATAATCTAAATCAACATCAGTTAGTTGGCTGTCTGCATAAATGTGAAAGCAGTGATATTGCAGAAGACACAAAATTGGAAACTAGATGTAAGCGTTTGACATCCTAGACTCCTGTTTCCAAGCTAGCAATGCCATATGATGATCACATAATGTTTAGAATAGATAACTGCATGCAAGTAAAACATTTTGGTGCAACCTGCCAAGGCAACATTTTCAATGAATACAGTTTATCCAACCATGTTTGGCAGCAGGCACGTTACATTCTAACCGAAGTATTCTGATAAGCCACAAAATATTTATTAATCTTCCCTAACTTTACCTTATTCGAGAGCTACTAGAATAAATCAATATATCTGCATTGAGGCGTTATAACAAAAATATTGGTGACTTCCCCCACCAGACTTGGTTATCAAAGCAAAACTGTATATGTACAATAGTATTACATCATACAAAAGGGAAGACAGCAAATATCATCAGGATGAGCAAGATAGCATGCACACACCTGGCCTATAGGCCCATGCAGGTGGCAAACGTGCATACTTCTCCATTTCCTCCTGTTCATCAAATGGATGCTCCATAACTTTCAGCAGCCTGTGAACCCCCTCATAATCACCTTGCTCAGCAGCATCGATGGCACCTTGGCATAGATAATTTCGAAGAATGTACTTCGGGTTTACAGAGTTCATTGCAACTTTCCTTTGTTCATCAGGAATGCCACTAGAGACCAGCTTCACGATAAGTAACATAAAAGTAGGTGTGAGATCAGACTGAAATCAAAACTTTTTGTAAGTTCTAACTGTATAACCTGATGTCTAACATGTCCAAACTAAAATTAGGTTTTTGAATGATTTTTATAAAGTATATCCAGGCAAAACAACAACAGACTGAGCAAATTCAATAATGCAAACGGACTCACAAATTCAAATCATCAATGTATCACATAATTTCATTGTTACCGTCTTTTCATCAGAAGTTTAAATCATTCCATTTTAGATGAATGGCATATGTTCCTCACCGCAACATCTTGCTAGAATTGAAACCATCTTTATATGGTGACAGAAAAAAGCAAGATTCGCGATACTTATATCCACCACCATATCAGTATCTTATCGGTCCAACACTCACATTGTACCGACACAGCACAGCATTTTCTCATGCCCAACCATGGTACAGTCTAAAACTGGCCGGTACGGTGTGGATCAAACCAGTTTAGACGGGCTTGGACCAATTTTGCTTATACACTAGTCCGAACCCCAGTACCGCACCCCATCCTTACTTGTATGGTGCAATATGCCTAGTATAAGATGGTATGGGTTGGTACGACAAACCTTGGAGAAAATACTAGTTCATGGTTTTAAATTTTTAAATCAAAGTCAAAAGGAAAAAATAGAAATCAAAACTACTAAGAAATCTCCTGACTCCTTGGGGCTAGCTTTACGACTACTAGTGTTCTCCTCATGCAATGCACGTTATCCACAAAGACAAGGGAGGAGTGGAGTCCATTGAAGAAAATGAATTTTCTGTCATTTCCACCCTCTTGGCAGTTTTCTATTTCCCCCTTCCACCACTTACCTTCCTTTCAAAATTAAAATTAAAGAAGAAATTACATTTAATAGGTGACTCCTTTTGCTTCCCACATGAACTGAAATTGAAGATAGAAGATTATGTTAACAATGAGATTACTTTCCTTCTAAGAGAGAGTACTTCCTTTCTCTCAACAAGTGCACACTACTAATATGCTGCCACATCAACATATACGGACTAGATGATGTTAGGGCTGCAAAATGATACTCAACAATTTGATAATGTAACCTGACTATCAGATAATCTGATGACCAACTGCTCACTATGTAGGATCTGCATGTGACCCCAGTCCAACCCCATAGCCCAATGGATGAGCCAATAATAGTTTATAATAGTTTATGTGCACAAATATAGATGTGTATTATGTATTGGTAGAAATTTCATGTATGATGATAAAACTAATATATGCACTTCAATTCACATCATGCTACTCTATTACCATATGATCTGTTGGATTAGATTTAAACTATCAACATAAAGATTAGATTTTATCATTAGAGTGTTGGTCGGTTTCTCTAAAATAAAAAATAAAAAATGTAACAGGCTGTGACAGCTGGTTCCTATTATGTGAAAACACTTAAAACCACAATGAAAAGAATCAAAATTACAAATACGTTCAGTCTAGTTATTGACCCAGAAGTTTCTTTTTTTCATTGGTCGCAGAGCAAGGGAAAACCCCCTAGTTTCTCAAATAAGTGATTCTTTGAGCATCCTAACAACACAAGCTTAACTCCTGACAAAAACTGTCAGCCCATAGCTGATTTCATTTAGCCAGCCAATAAGCTAGATTGAACAAAAACTGTCAGCCCATCATTATAAAGTTGTTTACGCTAAAAGGATAAATAAAAATAAAAAATTAATATATTTTATAGAGTTATTGAATGTTCCATCATGGATCCAAATCCAAATCAAATCTGATCAGGAGGATTTGAAACTGCATCCAAACTCAATTATCTTACCACAGATCTTACTTGGATCTGAACCAAATCTAACTTACACCCCAAGATGGCATAGTGTAGTTAAGGCTTCCATTAGAATGTCAGAGTGCATCAAATTCCAACGTTTGGTCACAGGATTTCTTCTTATTTATATAGACCAATTTTCATCATCCGTTTCTATCAAGTGTGACGATATTTTTATATGCAAAATTAATATATATGTATATATTCACAAATTTCATCCAGGTTTGCTTAGGCTTTTCCTCCACTATCATAAGTTCACAAATCCGAGGACCCTATCCTTAATAGGTCCTGTGGTTTCAATGCACATGCTCATGAATCCCAGACATTCTCTATCTCTATCCCTTTATTTCTTGTTTTCTTTTTTGTTTTTTTGTGTAACATAAGTCAACAAGACATATGATGTTGTATGGTTCAGAATGTTATAAAGAGCACCCAAGAAGTCGAGAGTAACAATATTGGAACATCGAGAAGAATGTGTGGCAAATGTAGAAAGAATAGAGTGAAAAATGGGTATTATACTGTAAAAGCTGTAGAAGTTACAAAAATTAAGAGTGAAGTGATGGCGAATCAAGTGAGCTGGCATGGGCATGTACCATGAAGAAATGAGGTGTCACCAAAAAAAAGGGGTGGTTTAATCATTGTTTAAGACATAAAGTGAGAGCAAAGGAAGAGCTAGAGCAACATGGATGGAAGCAAGGTCAGCTGAACCATCCCAAACCGCCTAGCTCACAGCATACCGAACCTAATATCAGTTCAGAATAGGTGCAAAACCAGTCTGAGTTGAGCGGAATTACCCATCTAGTTCAGTTCTAATTGGCACATGCTGGTTCAAGGCCAAACCCATCCCCTTAAATAAAACTGCTAAAGCTCATCGAACCCTCATTTGATCTACTTAGTCTCTCTTCTCTTGTTCGCTCGCTCTCTCTCCGCAGTCTCTCTAGATCCGCCCTTGGAGGCTCTTTACCCTTTGCCCCAAAGCTCCTCCAATCAACCACCCCTAGATTAGGCGAGCTTGGCACCTCCTCACCATCCTTGTCCACCTCGACCGCTAATTAGTTCAAAATAGGTGCAAAACCAGTCTGAGTTGAGCGGAATTACCCATCCAGTTCGGTTCTAATTGGCACATGCCGGTTCAAGGCCAAACCCATCCCCTTAAATAAAACCGCTAACACTCATCGAACCCTCATTTGATCTACTTAGTCTCTCTTCTCTTGTTCGCTCGCTCCCTCTCCTCAATCTCTCTAGATCCGCCCTTGGAGGCTCTTCACCCTTTGCCCCAAAGCTCCTCCAATCAACCACCCCTAGATTAGGCGAGCTTGGCACCTCCTCACCATCCTTGTCCACCTCGACCGCTAATAGAATGTCGGCCTTCTCCTCCACAATGTCTACCACACCTTGTCCATGTCTTGGCCAGCCACCAGTAGGACACCTACCTCTCTCTTTCTCTCTCTCAAAATATGGGCCAAATCCTAGATTAGCGAACCAGGAACCTGATCGGTACCCTGCTGCATAATGTGTGTTCATATAGTACCATATCATAAGTACAACTCATGGTATCAGTTCTTAGGACCTCAAAAAGATTTGGAGAACCTGCTAATAGCATTAAGATGGCTATAAATAGGAAGGATTTCATAAAGCTTACCCGAATAAATGGGACAAGGATCAGAAGTTAAGGCTATGGTTATGGTTTAACATACATCTCAATCAGTTGTCCATTAGTTTATCCTCTATTGATGGAACTTGTAGCTTCCTCTCACAAAATTCTTGTAATATTATCCTTCATGCTTGAGTATTGTCTTTGAAGTTTAAATTTCTCTATATTTCATCAATACAATACTTCTAAGCGATTTTTTTAACAAAAAAGAGGAACTAAATGGTGGACAGTGCGCATGAAGTAGGGTGACTGCAATAAATACAAAACCACACTATGCAAAGGGAAAAACCATAACTTCTAATAAAAGATTATCGAAAACGAGGGAAAGAAAAGTAGTTTCAAATCATGACAATAATACCTCCTGAATATATGTCTTCAACCAACTGATCCATGCTTCCTTTCTTTCCTTTCCAATGTCTAGCAGCACAGCCTTTAGAGGAACAAGCAGCTTGCTATCTGAAATGTTAGGGTCTGCTTTGATATTTGAAAGTAACCGGAAGAAATTTGTGTAGTCAACTTTATCAGTAGCCATGTTGCTGAGCAGCTTGCTGATTAACTGTCTATTGTACTTAACTAAACCAAGTTTTCTGGTCATTATAGATTGATACTCATCCATGAATTTGGTCCCATATCTGAAACAGTGAAAAGAAAAGGCATCAATGGTAATAAAATCAACCACACTGGACCAATGGTCAAAGAGAAGAAGCGACAATACCTTTCCATAGCATAGTTTGCCTCTTCTTTGCTGATCAGGTTGGCAGTGGACAAAGTTGTCGTAAACTGTCCAATATTCCACAAGCCAATGTCTGGTTGGTTTGCAAAACAATACCTTCTTCCTGGAAGGTCTGTGGTATTTGGAGTATAACTGGGATCAAATGCATCCAAGAAGCCAAAAGGTCCATAATCAATAGTTAGGCCTAAGATGCTCATGTTGTCAGTGTTCAGCACACCATGGGTGAAGCCAACCCCTTGCCAGCTTGCAATCAAGGAAGCAGTACGCTCAGCAACCTCAACTGACCAAGCTGATAAAACCACAGGAAAAATATAGACTACACTTCTTCCAAAATGTCCTTCGCATCAATTTAGAACGTATGTTGCATGGAGGATACTGAAACATGGTAACCAAAAATGAAGGGACAAATAAACAATCTTACCTGCATACTTGTTAGATGTCAAATCAATATGTGAAGAGTCTCCCTGACCAGTCTCAAAAGACAAGCCTTCACTCTTGCTCATATTTTCAAGATGGGGGAAATGATGTCGTATTGTGTAGTTTGCCAAAATACGAACAATGTCCAGGTCCTCTTTGCCTCTCAATGCATGAATCTGATATGAGCCAAAACGCAGAAAGGATTGTGCAACGCGGCAAACAATTGCACCTGGTTCCTCTTTCGGATTGCCACTGCACCAGGAGTGAAACCAGAGAAGAATGAGCACATTTATTCAACAAGATCACTCTGTTTGAAATTTAAACTGCAAAGAACTGCACTAAACTGTAGACGTTTCTTCTCATGTAAAAACAAGTGCATTTGAAACATGATTTCATGGCCCCATTAAAATTATAAAGATTTCCTTCTATATCAAAAAATGAGCAACAGAAATATTTGAAAGTTATTTTTTAATTGCATAATATTTGGTAGTAATCAGAATTCAAGCATTCGATATCTCACTCAATTATGCAACACAGAGAATAAAGAGGTTGGGGCAAGTAGTTGGACACTTGGACCCACCTTATAGTCTAGTGCATGGGCAGCTTGGTAGTGATTTCTATTTAAGAATTAATCATGGGCTATCGAGACTGGGATAGGAAAAGTGATGTGGGATAAATAAAGAGAGGTAGCATGATACTTGATGCAAAAATCTTTCAATAACCCAAAGATATCATCTCTTTCTATGATTGGTTGGCAAGAAAACAGCTGACACTGGCAGGTATATATCTACATAAGTGAATATGCACATGCACAAAAGCAGTACCCAGGACATCTAAAAATCATATAGGCATCCTTGTGTCGTCAACAGATCCACCAGAAACACTTGCCAGATATCACAAAATGGACATGCTTGTCAACCAAATCAAAGATGACCTTCAACTGCTATAATAAGAACTGAATAACTGCAGCTTGTTATCGGTAACGCTAAAGCAAAAAATAAACAAAACTTTAGCAACTACGGACTTGGTTCTGTTCTAGCATTTAATATGAGACTGTCACACCAAGTTCTTGAACAAGGCCTTAAAGCAATCACACCATTCAGCCAGACAGCAGACACACTAATGGACTTTTCTTGGGAGAGGAGAAGATTTCATTTACTATTCCATCAATAACCAGCTCTAATATTCTAAGACTTGTTATTTGAGAATTTTAGATAGTACATGACCCAATTAAATCTTAACTAGAACAAAGTAAATCCTAGTCATCAAAAGCAAACCAAATAATAAACAAGATTAATACGTATTAATCACTTGTAGGGCAGTGGGTCCTTTTTATAATGCTTGGCTCCAACAGCCTCATATCGTCAAGCAACCATAAAATATTTTAATTGTAATGCTGAAAGTTACTTCAAGTTGTGGGCCCTTTGGAAGTCTAGGATGTTTTCAAGTCCTTTAACTGGACTCTACATTCATTCTAAACCTACTTAATTATTTAAAATGCTAGCAAACAGGCATGTGCACTGCATGTTTCAAGGGAAAGGATATGCAGAATTATATTAAATCCAAATTGAAAATAAAAAAAGAAATGAATTGGTTTCACAAAATTGAATAAACAATGAAATTTAAACAAAAATAGAAAATAAAAATATAAAATATAAAAACAAATTAGAGAACAAAACCAATAAGAATACAAAATATAAGATCAAAGGCAGAACAACTCATACAACAAAAGTATAAAATTATAAAATATATTAAATAAAAATGTAAACCATACAACAAAAATCAGAAACAAAAGACATTGAAAATTTTATAGTATAATAAGGTAGTAATACAAAAAGAAAAATAAATAAGTAAATGGCATGATTGAATAGAACACAATAAATAAGTAAAATACATAATAAAATATAACAAAAAAACATGAATAGAAAAATATCAACTCAGAATACTAAAAAATAATGAAAAGCAAAAGGGTGAGGCAGAGAAAGAAGGGTGGGAGTAGGATATGGCAAGTTAGGTAAAAGAGGACAATGCTTATGTGGGAAGGGGTTTTGTTGGGAGGTTTCATGTTAAAATGGAGCATTTTAAGCATCATTAGTTAACCCCACAAAACCAAAGGTGATTAATAGGAAACATGATGGACAAAGTATTAATAGAGATTATGGAGAAATAAGAAAAAAAAGGAAAGTATTAAGTAAGCCAAGGGCTGGGGAGGGATGGTGAGTGAGTGCAATCTAGGAGAAGGAAAGAGAGGGAGAGACACGTGAGCATCAGTCTCGCAAGTGAGTGAGTGTGTATGTGCTTGTGTGTGAAAGAGATGGGAGAGGGGTGGAGAGATGGAAAGAATGGAGGGAGGTAGTTTATTGGTTGGGGAGAAGGGGGGGGGGGGGGGGGTGGTTCTTGTATGTCAGTTGCTTTCTTGCCAACCAATCATAGAAAGAGATGATATCTTTGGGTTATTGACCAGGGAGGTAGATTTCCACCATTGCAAAACATGAATCTAGTGAGCACTCCATCACCACAATGCAAGAAATTTGCAAAGTGCTTTATTACGATCCGGCCAAAACTCAACAATTTCAATGCATGAATAGATTATAGACTACTAGGCAGGTACTAGATTGAGATAGAGGGCTTAGGTTAAGGATTTGCAATTACATAATGCAGTTTAGGGTATTCCAGAAACAAATATTGAAAAATGAATATTTTAAGGATATTCTTAATTTCAATTTTTTTATTTACTATGGCAGAAATTTAAGGAAAAAAATAACTACAACTTACTATTGAAACCTAATACAACTTAAATAAGGAATAAATGAATTCCTATATCAAAGAAGAGTAGACAATTGAGAATGTTCTAACAGCTAATTATACTTTAATTCCCTTCCTCTATACACACAAAAGTAGATGGATACCATTATACAGAGACACATGTATGTAGAATCACATAAAAATATAGACATTATATAAAGCAGCTCCCTGCAAAGAATTCATAACTTATCAAATTAGAGAGCATACTCGTAAAACATGTCCCTAATGACATTTTTGCCAGTTGTGACAAGACAAAGTGCTCGGGTAGTAGGAATTCCCAGTCCATTCATTGCTTCACTACACAAGAATTCCCGGATGCTACTACGCAGGACTGCAAGACCATCAGCAAATCGACTGTATGGAGTCTTGCCAGCACCCTTGAGCTGCAACTCCCATCTTTCACCTCGGGAATTTTGAAGTTCTCCTAAAGTTATGGCACGACCGTCCCCCAGCTGACCAGCCCATACACCAAATTGATGTCCACCATAACATTGTGCATATGGCAACCTGCAGATGATATAAAAAATATTCATACTTTTAACGCACATCATCAAAGGTGAAATCATTGCGTGAAAAAAGGAGAAGACTTGCAGTGAATAATCTACCTAAAACTTACCCTCCCACCAAAGGCAGTGCTCCAGAGAAAATTAGCGGAAAATCTGGCCTTTCAAATCTGAAAAATAAAATAAATGTGAGTATATGATCATACCATCCTTCCTGCTAATTGCACATGATCTATGTCAGAAGATCTAAACTTATGATGAATCCAGGGCAGATCCAGCCAGCAGAATCAATGAACTTCCAAAATAACCCAAGATATAAAAGATCAAGCATAGAAGGCAATATGACATGGTGAATTTGTGATACTAGATAAAAAAAGAAAATCATATATCCTGTCCCCATTCATTTGTCACAATTGAGTTCATTGTCCTGTCTGACAGATATACTCCATTATGGCTTGCATGTTATGATATTAGAGAAGCAAGTTTAGACAAGTGACCAATATATCCAAAAACTAATACAAGATCATGAAACATACAACATAAGTCCACCATGGACTAAGGAATCTGTCCCCAGTAAAACTGGTGTACCATGAGACAAAAAAGAAAGTCTGTTAAACCAAGTAACTGAAATGACTTAATGCTTTTGATATTCACAAAGTGACCTCAGCCTCATCCCATCAGGATGAGGTCAGTTATCGAACAGAACTCTAAATATGGAGGTTCCACCAAAGGTATTTCTAAGCCTATGTTTATATATATCATTTATGAGAAAAGAAATAGAAGGTAATAAGACGCTAATGGAAACAGATCATCCACTTCGAGTCCTCATTGGATTCTTAGTCTTGCAAAGCATGCTGAAGCACTGAAACTGTATCCAGTGAAACTTTGAAAGGGAATAAGAATAATAGATAACATGTCATTTGATTAACAATATGCCCAGAGTACTCTATTGGGAGAGGAAGTAATGCTATAAACACTATTACAATGATGGTGATTGCATGAGCTTTCAGTAACAGTTATCACCAGAAAAAGAAAATGGAAATATTATTCAAACTAAAATACTCTGATAGTTCACAGAGAGAAATCTGGATTATAAATGAACTCCGATAATTTGACTGGCAGCACGATTCAGTAACACAATGTGAATTTTATTAGACAACCAAAAAGGTAAACAGTTATTAGGTGCAGAGCCACTTACTCTCTGGGGTCCAAATCAAGCAACTTGGCAACTGACTCAGACCATGCTACAAGCTCCGGCTTCTCTACTTCAGCAGATGGGGAAACTTTTGTGTAACAAGCATGTAGGACCTGAAAACGAAATAAATAGTAATTTCATCTAGGAGTTTTAGAAAATCACAATCTTGTCATAACCTAGAACTCTTCTTCCTCGTGTGAGATGGAAAGTGAAACCTCATACTGTGACACAAGCTGACTATATATTTGAAGTTCTAAAACTGCTTCAAACAGTTTGTGAAGTCTAATCTTGCATCTGTTGAAGAGTCAAAATATCATTAAAAAGAACAATTCACTTATGCCAAAATATTAAGATGACTCTCATTTCACTACACAGGATTTGTGAAAACTACATTGGTGCTTTTGTTGCCTATGGTTGCCTCACCATGACTCGACCGTACATGAAATGCTCCCTGAGCGCTTAAGAAACATTGGGCTTCTTGGCATGGAAACATAGACTCTGGAGCATCATCTGAAGGGACGACAATTAGTTCAAGCCACTCATAAACAGCTCATGCCCGGCTCTGTCCAGCTCAATTAGAAATAAGATGAAACTCAGCTCTACGTTTTAGGCTTAGAAAAAATTTTCTAACAAGCTTAAGCAAACCTCGGAATAATCAAGCTTGGCTTGATTAGGCTCAAAAAATACAATATGTCAAATGTTATGCACTATACATTATAAGAAACATCCTAAATGTAAGCGAGACAAATATAATGGCCAAAATCAAGAAGCATAAGCAATCGGCCCTATAGGCTAACTGATTTTAAGGATACTAAGCTTATTGAAATCAAATCCCTCCATCTTCCAGTGCCTTACTCCACCTCTCTCCACCTCCAAGTTCATCCTTGCTCCTCTGCAAGCTGCAACAGCCCTTTATGACCCTCCACTAGCACCAATATCCTTGTTTCTCTACCACTATGAGGACCATTCCTCCTCCAATGCCAAAGCTCCGCCTTCCTCTCTTATCCCAAGGCATGCCACTTCTTTGTCAATGTTGAGCTCCCCCACCCGTTTTCATATCAAAGTAATTGCTCCTCCATTGGTGCACCTAAGCCCTGCTGCTCTTCTTTTTATCAGCCTTGAGCGCCCTCAACCTCTTTACTTGGCTCTCTCTGCCTCTATCCACCTCCAGGCTAAAAGGCCTTCCACCGAGCATGAGCCAATTCTGAATAAAGTTTAATTCAAGTTTTATTTCATTTCTAACTCAAGTTTCTCTATAAGGGTAAGAAACCACTTGAAAAAGGCTCAAATTCAGTATGGCTCGAAATTATGCTCAAATAAGTTTGTTGCAATGGAAAAGAGTTAAGCTTGGTATCAATTTCAAACTTTAAGCCAAGCTAGCAGCCCTAACTATCAGCATTTAGCTATATGAAGGACATCCAATTGAATTATAAGAGCTTGGACCAAAATTTTAGATGACAAAAAAATGGACTGTTATGATGTGGCTGAGATAAGCACATGTTCTCATGAAACAAAAGGCAATGAGCAAACACCTTTACATGATAAAGAAAACTAAACTACACTTTCAAATGATAGGCATTAGATCATGCGGTTGCTAAGTGCCAAGCTTTAAGTCACAACAATGAAAGTTCAATTAATTTGATAGATTGGCAACAAAAGGATGAGCATATGAGGAAATTGTAGCTACATGCTAACTCGACTAAGACCAGGAAAAGAAGGGTACAACAGTATATCCATCAAGAAGAAATAAGCAAGAAAGCTAAGATATCATAGAATTCGTGCATCAAGAAGAAAGAAACAAGAAGGTTAAGATATGATAGAATATGTGTCAAACATGAAGCTCTAATTGCTGATCTTTGTGCATACCCAAGTGGCCTCTACTAATTTCATGTGTATCTTTGTTCCTTAATCAAATTTAGTTGATAGGTGTAAAATACATCTAAAGAATCATATTATCATGCTTCCTTCTATACGCACCATAGATCGTTTAAATAGTGAAAGAAAGATTTACTTGTGCTGGTAAAGGTAAAACTTGAGAGGAGTGACCAAATTTCATTGGATACATTGCAAGCGGTAAGTCAGCAGGAAGAAGGGTATTGGAGAACCATGAGCCAAGATCAAGCGTGATACTTGATTGCTTGAAATTGCAGGTTAAATCATGATGATCATTATGTTCACCATTATCGAGAAATTCCATGAGTTATCAACAACAATAACTATAAATGTCTTTCCCTTGCTGCACTTTTAAAGATAGTCTGAAGAATATATCTAAGGCATATCTCCCTCTTCTTTCTGAATTTGGTTTTGAGAGGTTTGGAATTTGGAGAAAAGAGAAAGAAAGAGAAAGGAAGGAAAGCCAGAATCTCTTGTTTGGATGGTAAAATGAGGAGAGAATGAGAGAGAAGGAAATAGAAAAAGGAGAGAATAGATTTATTTCCATGCCCATTTTATCTCTGAAAGGGATATGGAAAGAGAGAGATGTCTTATAAGCAATTTTTGATTTTGCAGAGTCATATCTTTGAGAATTGAGGATAGATTGAAGGATTGTGGACCACGAGTTTCACGTCATATATACAGAGAGATTTTTTATTTCCTTTTTTTTTTTGGACAAGTAGTCTAACTTTTCTTCTGGTGACAAGATTCACCTTCTCTTCTCTTTGTTTCGCTTTTTTTCTCTCATTTTCCTACTTTTCCATCCTCTCTGCCATCGTGTATCCAAACAGTGTAAGGAAAGAACCCTCTCCTCTCCCATTCTCGCTATCTTTTACTAACCAAACAAGAAATTTCGACTTTCTCCCTTTCTCTTCACTTTAAATCTTGCTATCCAAAATGAGTGTTAGCTCGAACATGCTTTGAGGATTTGATGAAACAATGTCACATCAATAATGTCGATTCCAACGCACTAATTTATGATCCCAGGCTGTGTTTTTAAAAGAACATTTTTTCAGTGCTCCTCAATGATTACAGCATCTTTCTTGGGGTAATTCCGTCAAATGCCCCTTTTCATCTCTAAACTTAGAACACTACCATGGTGAACATGGAAAGAATAAAGAATGTATGCTTATAATAACAAACAGATCTGTTCCTTTTATAATCATGCTTGAAGTCATCGAAAAGATTTCGCGATTAAATAAATTTTACAGAATTCTACCAATAAATAAACTTTACAGAAGATTGGACTGCATATTTCTTCCAAGAATTTCAAGAAGAATTTGGAATTACCTCTCGAGGAATCGCATCAGTTCTTGGATCACCCGGCAGCTCCCTGACAAACGAGTGATCCCAATTCAACTCCTCGAGCTTCCGAGGAACCCCTTCCTCGCCCATGCTCCCGTCTCCACTACCCTCCGCATCCAATTCCGACGCCGGATGCCGCGTCTCTTCCGAAGATGCCATCGGAGCAACACCGGTAAACCCTTCTCCTGCGCCGAAAGCGATACAACTCAGGCGACGGAGAGGCGATCTCCGCCTATCAGCCGGGGAAATCTGGTGACTTCGGCGTACGGGCTGGGGCGAATGGGATCTCCGGCGGACGGCCGGAGGAGAGGCAAGGGTTAGATTCGAGGAGGAGGCGAGGAGGAGAGGGGGGAGGGAAGTGAGGAGACTCTTGGAGAAGGCGGCGGGGTAGGAGAGGCCGAGGGAGGGGAGAGACGACAGTGGGAGCATGTCCTCTCTCTTTTCTAGTGTACCTCGGGTGAAACAAGGGCGGAACCGCGTTATTTTATTTTAGGCAATTGTGGATGATTGGGTTATGTGGACCGTCCATTTGGTGAGTTTTTCGGGTGGTAATCATTGCAGGAACCGGGGAAAATGCTTCCGCGCCGTAAATTGCGCATCAAAAGGTCATCGAACCATAATCACCAAGCGGGCCACTTGACCGACCTGTGCTCTTGGACGATAAATCCGGTGGTACGCCACTCTCCCTGTAAAGAACTGGGTTTTGTGCGCTTCATCAAACTCGCGTGGTATTACTTGGAATCGAGTCCGGTAATCTGGGCTAGTCCTCGCGAGAAGTGCACACGTCTCTAACCAGCCAGGGAAAAAGGATCGCGGTTGCATCCTTCGTGGGGAAATAAAATATCATTCTTCCACTTGTACATATCTGAAAGCGAGTAGTGGATGATCCAACGATCAATGGGTAGAAGGAAGATGTTTCTTTCTTTTGTGCAAAGCAAGGTCCGCCGTCTCATAATGTTCGTATACAGTACAATACGAGACCTCAAGACATACCGAATATCGATATAGTATGATATTGTATACTGATTCAATATCGATGCGATACTAATTAGTACAATAAATTTTGATGCAAAGGTCACAATCGATGTTCAAAGGGAATAAGTGAAAGACCGTCGAAGGGTGCATAACGGATAAGTGCCACACCTAAGGTTTTTTCTCCACTACCTCAATGCCTGACTTCCACAGAGCATACGAAAGATTAGTTTAGCCTTTCACATTATTTTAAAAGGAGAATCTTCTATAGGAGTGAAGCAATTATTAGAACTCGTTTGGCTTGCGAGAAAAGAAGGAAAAATATAGTCAACGAGGAAACAAAGAAATATCTCTTGTTTGGCTAGAGTTTTCGAAGAAGAGAGATGGAAAAGTGGCATTTTTATAGGAATACTATTCCCATATTTCATGGAAAAGAAAAACTTTTGTGAGATATGGAAAAGCTACTTTTCCACAGTAATTGAGACTTCTTTTTTTCCAAAAGTATCTTTAAGCTATCAAAATCCATGAGTAAAGTCTTTCCCTTTATTAAAAATATAATAGGTATTTCATACATTTTTTTTCTGAAAAGTAAATGCTCAACTAAATATGTTAAAACCATTTTCTCTAGCATCATATTCTCAGAAATTATCTTTCTAGAAAAAAAATTTCAGTAGAGAAAATTTTTTTCTGCGAACCAAATGAGTCTTTAATGTAGCATAATTATGTCAATCATCACCTCCTATTTCAGGATTGTTGGTGGATGGTGGCTAATCTTTAATCCTTTGAGATGAAACATGTTTACAAAGAACCTAATAATGTTGCCGACTCGATGGGTGTTTATATGGCTAATTATAATCTGACTACACTATGAGGCTTTGCTTCTACTTCTCCAACCTAGCTATTAGATCTTTTATACTCTAATTCTCATGAATGTATTTCTACAAGAAATGTATAACTACTAAAAAAAAAATCACTTATTTTACTCAATGTTTTTAAAATTTGATCGAATCGACCGATTCAATAGGTTGAACTGGGAATCAGTCGTCTATCCGATCCGGTTCAAAAGATATTTTTAAAATGGTCAAAACTTGATCAAACTCGAGAGAATCGGAAAAATCAATTAAACCTATTCAGTCTAATTCAAAGGATATTTCAAAAGTAGTCAAAACTTGATCAAACTTGAGAGAATCGAACGAACCGGTTAGACCGGCCAATGTGGTCCAGTATCGCAATCCATGATCAGAGGAGGACCTCAGCGTGGACCATGATGTCGATGGAAAAGAATCGATCGGAAGGAATGGAGAAGAAATTATAATTTTTTTTTCTAAAACAGGATTCAAAAGAATGCATACAAAAATAAAAAACAAGAATACTTTTCCTGCACGAGAGGGAATCTGTTCTGCGACTAACGTTTCTTGTTGGGACTCCTGCAGATTTTCAAAATTATAAAAGAACATTTTATGTAATTGTTATATTTTATCACGGGTATTTTAGTCAAAAAATAGTTTTCCGACAGGGCCTCAAAGTACTTTTTCGGAAAGCTTCAAAATAGAGCTTCTCCCAAAAGCTGTTTTTAGCTTTCTGAAAAAACAAAAATAGCTTTTCGAAATTTTTACCAAACACTATTATACTATCCAAAAAGTGCTTTTAGAGGGCCAAAAAGTATTTTCTAGCCCACCAAAAGCTTTGCCAAACATGGCCTTAGTATGGTTAGTAAAAAAACCGAAACAAAAATTCACTACTGTGTCTAAAACTAAAACCAAAATTTACTACCATTTCTCAAAATCAAAACAAAAACTAAATGGTTTTTGAAATAAAAAACCATAACCATTATGAAAAAAACTGCAAAATTAAAACCAAAATTGAAAAATCCAAAATCGTTTAACTTTGTTATTTATTTCAAAATTGTTCCATATAAATAATCAAATTAAAGGTATCATCCATAACTTTCATAATATAGTTCATACTAACTCATCTAACAAAGGGTATTAAGGATATTAAATATCGGGTATATTCGATATCGGGTTAGGTTTTGAGTTCGGTGTTAGGTTTAGTGTTGGGTTCAGTTTGAATCAAGGAATCATTAAAACTATAACCAAAATCGAAATCGGACACTTTTAAATTTTTGAACTCATCACCAAATCTATCCCCATTTAATTTTGGTCAAAATTGTTCTATTTGGTTCAAAGACAGATAAAATATTCATGTATCCATTCATGTTGATATCCCTACCTCAATATATGGTATAAGGACGGGCACATAATGTTGGGTACAAAATAATCCACACTCATGAGAATGTGGCTAGTCATGGAGTTAGGTGGGCTGCTAGATGTATTAGATGAAGGCATGTTTTTAAACAAAGGTTGTATAGATTGCAAGAGATGGGCAGCTTCTTTACTCCTAATATTTGGATGATTGATATAAACAAAAGTTATTTTTTATTCTAATACCTACAAAAAATCCAAATAATAGAATGAAAATCTATTGATTTCCCAAGCTTCTTCATTGTAACTAATTTCTTTTTGCCTTTCTTATATTGAAAATTGATATTTCTAGATTAACCATTCTAGCATCCAAATAGGTCCTAAACCAATCTATTTATTAAAATGGTTCAAATCCATCCAGACCCATTTCCACCCATAGTCATGAGTAGCTTAAGCATGACATTGGTTATACCCCTCCATTTATAAATAGGGTTGAGGTTTGAATCTTGTCTTGGTTTTATTGTGGAAGATTTTGCTTGAAAATAAATAAAAATTACTCCAAACTTTCAAGTAAAAATTGTGGACTTTGATTGGGCTCTATATTCAAGTGGAAATCTTTTGTTGCAATAACTAATAATCGATTGCATAAAAATTCCGAGGTTCCTTAAAGACATCTCAGCCCGATCTCCTTAGTTAGATCAAAAGGGAGACCGAACAGAGCAGCAGCATTCAATCTCGGAGACCGACCTTCTTCTAGCTTAGTTTTGCAACCTCGATCATTGATCCATGATGAGCAGAGCTTTTCTGTAGAAGAAGCAGTTCAGCTTTCACCATCTCAAAGGCATGCCTGATCCCACCATGTGCCAGGTTGTTACGGCACGTTCCTAAGGTTGTTATGCCACATCAACAGTCTGTTGTGATATGACCTCGAGTTTGTTAGAATGTAATTTAGAAGATTCAAACTCTAACTATAAATAGGTTCGAATGGTTCTTCAAAAAAAGTAATGAAAAATCAACTTGGCTTAGGGAGACTCTGTCTCTTGGTTCTCTAATCTTTTTTCTTTGTTTTTCATCCACAAAATCTTTACTAACTTAGGCATCAAATAGCTCGATCGGAGCCAATTCGCCAAGCCTTCACTCTTTGTCCATTGGAAACAATAGATTGGTGTCATTTGTAGGAAATAAGGGTAGAAAAGTCGTGAGGCATAGAAGAAAAAATAGCTTAGGGACCATCCAACAGGAGTCTAACGGCTCTCGGAGCAGTGCACAAAGTCTCTGCCGTTACAATTGGTTGCAGAGGCCACTGACGCAAGGTAGCTTGGCTTGTTAACTCGACAATTGCAATCTCTTATCATGACGGTGAAGGAGCCGCGACGATGGATCATTTCCTTTGTTGCAGGGCCACGAGTCTATCTAGGGTAACAACCATCTCCACCCTGAAGGTCATAAGAAGATTTAGAGGTAGAGTTGTCCTCACCCTTCTTCTAAGACCATATCTGCTTCTAGCGATCTCTCTCCGAACCAACTGAAGAGGGTCTCCAAGAAGGAGGGAGATCCGGACCACATAATTGTGGAGATGTGAAACCAGATCAGAGCCTTGTGAGAGCAAAAGGTCAAAGCTGGTGACAACTTTGAGATGATGAGCCAGCCTCCCTTCAATAAAGATACCATGGAAGAACCCTCACCTATGGAGTTCAAGGTATCTCAATTTGAACTTTATGATGGCACCACTGATCCAATAGATCATCTTGAGAGCTTCAAGGCCCTCATATTGATACAAGGAACCTTGGAGGCCATGATGTGTCATGCCTTTCCAGCCACGCTAAGCGAAGGCGACACAAGTCTAGCACTCGAGCCTTCGACCATGCTCGATATGCTCTTTTCGATCAGCTTGGATGCTAATTTGCTGGTCACTTTATTAGCAAAGCAACAGAAGATGAAGAAAAGTTTCAACCAGTCTACTCTCTATCAAGATGATGGAAGTTGAGTTCCTTCAAAGCCACATCAATTGATTCAATGTCAAGGTATTGGAGCTGCACGAGTTGGACCACCTCATCACGATAATCATAGTGATGTACGGGCTCAAAATCTCACACTTTAGCTTCTCCTTGGAGAAGAGACCCCTAATGGATCTAGCCGAGCTCATAACTCGAGCAGACAAGTATATTAATGCCAAAGAAGCCATTGCTGCTTAGAAAGAGGCGATGAGGAAGATAAGAGGCAAGCATAAAAACAATGAGAAGGGAGAGCCAAGAAGATAGCGCAACCAAGAAGAGAGGGCATTGCATAACCTCAAAGCCTGCTACAGAGGCCTGAGTGGTATACCTCTCTCTATACCAATGACCTAGATATTGATGGAGATTCAAAACTGAGGCTATTTACGCTGGCCTCGGAAGCTGCAAACCTCCATAAAGAAAAGAAATATGGTTAAGTATTGCCAATTCCATAAAGATCATGGACATGGCACAAAGGAGTGCCTCTAGCCGAAAGACGAAATTGAAGCACTCGTTCAACAAGAATACCTCGGTCGATACATGAATGACCACAAGAACCCTAGTTAGGATGGGTGAAACTCGAAGAGCTAAGACAACAACTAGCCTCTTGCCGAGGTAATAGCCAACATATTTTGATGATCTGTAGTAGGGAGCTCAGGGCCCTCTACCTCAATGAGTTAATGAATGAGCTTAAGGCGTAGGAAGAATGCATTCATGCTTAATGACCCAGATTGAGAAGTTCGAACTTTGGTGACAGCAAGATGTGATATCAGTAAGATATAAATTCTTAAATTTTTGTACTTCATCGTTAACTACAAATGTAACTATGTTTCAAAATTCTAGTGCAGCCTAGTAGGCATACTTGGCCTAATCACCAGAAGTGCACGCCAAATCAAAACTCGTTGGCCTCCAAGGTGCAAGCAGGCCTACTGGCTCTTATACTAGCCCTTGTATATTCTCAAGGCCCATTAGCCTCTGAGGTTCAAGTAGGCCTACTGGCCTCTATACTCGTTCTCGTATATTCTCAAAGCCCATTGGCCTCTAAGGTTTAAGTAGGCGTACTAGCCCCTATACTCGTCCTCATGTAATCTAAAGGTCTGTTGGCCCTTTAGGTCCAAACAGGCCCGCTGGGTCTTATACTTATATTTGTGTATTCTCAAAGCTCATTGGCTCTTATACTTGCACTCGTGTATTCTCAAAGACCGTTGGCCCTGAGGTTCGAGCAGGCTCGTTGGCCCCTATACTCGTCCTCATGTATGCTCAAGGCTCACTGACCCTCGAGGTGCAAGCAGACTTGTTGTCCCTCATACTTGCCTTCATGTATTCTCAAGGCCCATTAGCCCCCGAGATGTAAGCGGACCCCCTGGCTCTTATATTTGCCCTCATGTATTCTCAAGGCTTGTTGGCTTATGAGGTTTGAGTAGGCACACTAGCCCTTATACTTGATCTCGGGAAGGAGCTATTTTTCTCTTTTCGAAGCAATATTCTTCTTCAACAAAGTGAGCTCCAGTTTTCCATCGAGTATGTTACGGATTTTTTGCCAGTTACAATCATTTTGTGAAATTCTTATACTATTTGCTTGAAAGTTATTGTGGATTACTTTTTTGGTTCACATCATTAGAGTCTTTCTCCATCATGATCTCCTACTCATCTTGGTTTGTCAAGGACAAACTGAGGCGACCTCATCTCACAACACTCATTTGATTTTAAATAGTCACGGATTCATGTATCACAAAGCATTCTAATCTCGTTTATGAGATCTCGAAAAATTGTATCTTTGTCTAACCTAATCTATCTTGGCATCCTAAAGACGACCCCGAGCTAACATTTCAGGCAATACAAAACAAAAATAAATAAGCTAAACACACACACAAAAAAATTACATTTCATTTAAAATAACGTGCAAACAGCAAGACAAAGACTAAATCAAATAACAAGAAGAGAAAAGTGCTTAGGTCAGTCGAGATCTAGTCGACCACTTTAGAAAGGTCACCTGACTCAGGAGACCATCCTTCATCTCGTCTCGCACCTCCATGGTGGCACGAAGAAGCGAAAGACGACGATCTATAAAAGTTTATTACTTGGGGCTTGATAGCTTCCCATCCTCTCCGTCGCTGCTCCATGTCTCCTCATCCTTCATGCCGCTGCTCCGCACCTGGGGTTCATCGTTGCTGCTCGCAGATAGGTCGAACCGCTGAAATTTGCTTAGGAAAGAGGCTCAACACTTGACTCTGACTTTCATTGAAGCCTTTTACAAAGGCCTCCACTACAATTAGAGCAAGCCGCACACAATAACTCTCCAATGTCTTGAATCGCTCTATCGCCCGGAAAGCCTTCTTCTAGGTCCGGGTGACTTGGAACTATGCAACATTCAGCTCCTCCTCTGCGGCAACCGCTCGGAGCATTGCTACTTGGGTCCAATCCTTCTCATCGGCAAGTTCACTTTTGAGGGACCTAACTTTAGCTTCCACTTCAGCAGCTTTCTTTGTAGCCTCATGTGAGGTCAACCAAAGCATCTCTATTTGGTTCCGAAGGTGTTGCTTCTTGGGAAATTCCATTGTGTAGGGCAAAAATAAAATGCGGGTCAGTGAGGAAGCTATCTACTTGGGAGGAAAAGGAGAATGAGCAATGGAACGGCTGCCTAATCTTGTTCCTAAAGCAAATGGGGGACTGGCTCTATGAAAATCTCCTTTAAGGCAGTAAAAAGAATGCTCGAAGCCTCCTTAGATATGGCAAACTCGCAGGGATACCGATCCCTTCTAAGAAAGCCTTGAATGGTTGAGATTTATTTAATCAGTCATCGCTTTGCTTGGATTGATGGACACATGTTGTACCCCCACTACATCAAATGATCTATGATGCCTCAGGGAATAGAGCATTCAGACTCAGTGCGATGTAGCACCATTCAAGAATTATTGTTATTTTTAAAGCAGTATATATTCTAATAAAGTGGTTACTTCTTTCGCCCGAATGACAAGGAACATCTTAAGCTTAGAAGTGGGGGAACCAGTATTGTGGCAATTAATAACCAGTCTGATATGGTGTATAAGGTTTCATCCAGGGCATAGCGCGTTCTGCGGTCCCTACAGGTCCGAGGTTCTTTTAAGGGCATCTCGGCCCAGCCTTCTCAGTCAAATGCAGAGGGAGGCCAGCAGAGAAGCAACATTCGATCTCCGAAACTGACCTTGTGAGAATTCGTGCGAGCGTGTATTTAGTCCTACATCGGTTATTTGCCGAAGAGATCTTGAGTACTTATATAGGATCGAGGAACCCAAATAATAACTTCCGACTAGCCATTTTGGGTGAGGTCCTGCATTGTTACAAATGGTATCAGAGCGGACCCGGCCCATAACTTATGTGGACTAGGGGACACCGCAGCACGGATCCATTGGGGTTGACCATGGATCGATCGTGGTATTTGTGATTAGATTTGAATGGATTTGAATCCTTAGCTTGACGAAGACGTCAGAGCTTGAATGGGGGGAGTATGTGAGGACCCATGCGGGCGTGTGTTTAGTCCCACATCGGTTACTTGCGGGGTAGATTTTGGGTACTTATACAGGATCAAGAAACCCAAACAATACCTTCCAGTTAGCCATTTTGGCCGAGGTCCTGGGTCGAAGCAAAGCTTTTGCACAGAAGGAGTAGTTTGGCTTCCACCATCTCAAAGGCATGCTTATTCCCACCATGTGCTAAGTTGTTGTAGCATATTTATAGGATTGTTACATCACATCAATAGTTCGTTGCATCAGGATCTTGAGTTTGTTAAGATATGATTTTGGAGGATTCAGACTCCAACTATAAATAAGTTTGAATAGTTCTTCAAAAAAGATAACTAAAAATCTAACTTGGCTAAGAGAAACTCTATTTCTCTATTCTTTCTATCAACAAAATTTTTATTGACTCAAGCATAAAAATATCCGGCTAAAGTCAATTCGACAAGGCTTCACCGTTCGTCTATTTTTTTTTGGCAAATCCATCAGAGGCGATCGATGCCTACGTTGTAGGGATTTTTTTCTTGATAAAACATGCGGCGGCTCCTCTCTTATTTTTTTTATTTTATTATTTACTTAAAAAAGCATGGGTTGTTCATTAGTGTCTATCGGGCGTCCCTGATTCGTTCCACTTTATCTGGAGGGCCGTTACCGTTCAGAGCTACTCTCGCAACCGGGTATTCGTGGCTCACACAAAGCACCGTGGACTTGTCGCGACACGAAAGCTGATGCTCGGCAGTGCCACGTACGCCTAGGATGGCCAGCTATCTTCGGTTCAAAAGTAGTCAAGCCCAGACGTCGAACCGTCCGTCCCAGTCCTACTTGAAGACGGAACTCAAAAAAGTTATTTTACATGTCAAAATTCGGCTATATAAGGCTTGAAGTCCGCTTGCTCCTCTCGCCTCTTCTCGCTCTTTGGAACCTGACTGCGCCTCCCTCTGTTCACCTCCGCCATTGGCTCGCACGCTCTCTCGACTAAATTTCCACAAAGCGCTTGATAATTTCCCTCCCAGTTTCGAATTCTCGCCCGAATTCCAATTCTCGAAGCTCGGATTGGGTTGTTTTTTTGCTGCGATCAGGGGATAATTGAATAAAAAATAGGTGGATCTCTTGCTCTATATTGGTGCTCTGGTTTCGAGGGTTTCGGGCGCGGGTCTTACCACGCTAGCAGTATTTGGCAATGGAGTACGATCCTTCTGATAGCAGCGGTGAGTATTGGTTTTTGTTCCATGCAATAGCCGTCTCTAATGTGTTTCTAAAAGGTTTTAGGGTTGGAATAGATGAAAATATTCGGGCATTATCGTCTTACAACGAATTTGATGTGAGGTATTGGAGGACTGGCTCGGGTAGCCAGTGAATAAAGAAAGATGGAGAAAATTGGGGTATATAGTTTTATCTGTCAGGGATTTGATCCAGGATTTCATAAATTCGTTAAATTCTAGATAAAAGTTTGCTTCTTTTTTTTTGTCGGCTGTCTAACTGCTTCTTTCTCTACCTTGAACGAGTTAGCTCCACTTCAGAAAAAATTAGGGTTTTACAAATATTAATCTGACCAAGTTCAGAAAAATAGCATCCGTAAGAATTCCATGATTTGTGCATAATTCTCAGTTTTCCCCGAGGGAAAATCGGGGTCATCTTATTTGACGATGCCAGCTGTTCACAACACAAGCAAATTATTTGATATCTTGCTTTTTTGGGGGGTTACACATTGAAAATTATCATGGGCATATATAAAAAATTGTGTTAATGATTCACCAACATGTTAATTTCTATGTATGCATGCAGGGATCATCATTAGAAGCTCGAAAGATATAGATGTGGAATTATGTCCTTAGAAATCTTTGGCTTAGAAATCTGGTTCCTTTCCGTTGAGTATATCTGTGCAAACTGATCTCTGGCACCATGATTTATGTGAAGTTGCATGGAATATAACTGTCTCAGCATTTTTCATTTACCTTCTTCTTTAAGGAGGGGTCCTGAGCTTGAGCATTTGTTTAATTTTGTTTTACATACTTTTGCTTCAAGAATCTTCGTAAAAGTTTGTCTTCAGGTGTCATTAATATCTTCTTCTATTGGCCTTATAATGTGATCAATAGCTTAAATGAAGACATGTGACATTTGGAGGTTATATAATCATTAGCTACCAAAATCACTGGGTAGGATTATGTGGTGATGTTGATTCACGATGTAAGTGAGAATCCGAGTTTTGTTTGAATAAAAATACTATTTTTTGGCTGGACTATTTGCTTGTGGCTTTTCCTCTTTCTTCTCCTCATATATAATGTTGAACATTTTCTCGTATCCAAATGTCACACATTTTTTAGCCTCAGGATTTGATCTTCTGCCATTTCTTACTGAGGAAGTATTTATAACCTTGAAAAGAGTATCAATGTCTGTCCATATCATTTTTTATAGCTTGTCAGAATGTTGATTGCTTTTAACTTTAATGAGATGGCCTAAAAATTACGAACAAAGACTTCCACTAAACATGAGACATGCCAGGTCTTCCATCTCAACTCCTATGACAATTCTTGTTATAATAGTAGCTATGATTATTTGTCACATGGTCAACTCTGCTAGATATCATGCTAATTGATAAAACTAAGAACACCCTGTATTTTACTCACTGCTATCTTGCGATTTTTTTTCTTCCGATCCTTGTTGCCGATGGACACTTTTGAAGAAACATCATTAACTTTCTTGCTCATATGCAGTCAACAATCTCTTTTGATTGCCTTCATTTATAAGTTCAGCTTTATTTTGCAATTTGCAGAATATATATATGTAGCAGCAAGTATGTCAAAGACAACATGATATATGACTTATTTGAAGTTATCTTGCTTACATCATGGTTTGGTTTTAGTCTTACTCTTATAGGGTTTAAGCATTATGACATAAGAGGTGATCCCTTATGCAGTTGCTGATCATCTGGATCCTGGAGATTATGTTAGCTGCAACTTACTTAGTCAAGTCTCTTTCACTTTGTACTGTCAAACTGGAAAGGTGGGGTTTTTCCCTTTTGTGTGCTAAATGACCTGTTGGGCTTGAAACATCTGCCCCAGCTTGGCCAATACCGGGTTCAACGGGTTGGGCTGGGTGAGTCTCGTTGGATTTGCTCAAGTCTAGGCTAGGATAACGTTAAAAATTACAACTATAAAAAGATTCTATGAATCAAATTTAAACAGAGATAGAAATAAATGGGTCTCCATTACAAGCATAATTGTTTGCTAAAGGATGCTATGCTTTGATCTGCTCTGATTTGCTGGTGCGATTATACGAAAACTGTGAAAATATAGACCAATCTAATATTATTGATAGCACATAGATGAATTGGAGAGGTGCTTTATCTGTTCCATATCATTTTCATGTACCTTTATAGCTTAAGGCCAAAAGTTATACAATAGCACTAATCTTCACTGTGTTGTATGATTCGTGATGTTGGACAAAGAAGAATAACACAAGATGAGTGAGGCAGTAATGAGTATGCTAAGGTGGTTGTATGACAAAAAAATTGGAAAAGCTTAGGTATGGGTGCATTTAGAGGAAGCATTAACATCATTCTAGTTGAGGGCTAAGTAATGGAGAATTGGAGATCTTATTGAGATAGTATGGGCATGTCCTGTAAAGTTTCAAGGAAGCTCTGATAAGAAGAGGGACTTGAAGTTGAATATGTATCAAAGGATCATGATGATAAGTGAAATCAGATGTAGCATTTAATATGGTTGTTTGGCAAAGAAGGGTTGCTAAGTAGACCCTCATTAATTTGTATGATTATGGTTCTATGAGTGTAAACAAATTGCAACAATTAGTTATTTGCAGCAATGTAATGTTAATTTTAGAATGTTTAGTTTTTGTTTTTCTCATATATAATGGTAATTGCTTGTGTCTTCTGTCTTTTAAAGAAATTAAAGCTGTCTCAACGCCACCACTTCAAATTCATACTCTGGGAAGGCCAATCTTGCTGCTTTGCAGCTTTTCCTCTAATTCTCAAAACAAGATACTCTCAAAAATTGAGATTTAAATTTGATCTTCTCTAGCCTAGCTGCTCTTATTGCTAATGCTATTTGGAGATAAGAACTAATTATATGCTTGCAGCTTGCTGACTAACATATTGATATCTTCTGTTTCTGTCAGTACCCTGCTCTGCTGGTTTCCTAGTGTGTCTCACTCTCTTGCATGTGTGGGTATCCTATTGAATGTAGTAGTACATTGTTCTGGACTTGAAGCATGTGTACGTCACATGCCCCTACAAGATTACTAGCTGTTCCTTCTTTATTTTATGTGAGGGAAATTTCATTTTTGGAGAAATCATGTTAATAACAAGATCAGACTTGGGACAAGCTATGATTGTGTACAATAAGCAAGTTACCAAATAACTTATCAAAAAAATTTCGGTGGAAGGTGGAATTTCTTCCACTGAAACTTCTTGTAAGTCAGAAAGCATTTCTTTGAACTCAATCAAAATTAAAGTGTCAAACAGGCTGCAGTATTTGTGGACCCTAAACTGGGGACCACGTTTGCAAATTTGTCACATGCATTTATGGCTTGAACGAGTCCAAGAAAATGTGAAAAAAATGTGTTGGCATCTAGAGATTGGTTGTTGTTCCTTCTTCAGATGGCAATACAACCAGTCAGACTTCAATAATTCCTTCCCAACTGAATGCCTGCAACCTGCAACCCATATGCAATGTATATTCTTGACATCTCTTGAAATCCAAATTACATGATAAACTTAAGTGGCTTAAGTATTTGATATTTTCATCCCTGACACTTAAGACTGTGAACTTTTAATTAAATTATTTATGTTTTGCAACTAAAACTTTATTTGAATAGATTCTGCCCTGCTTGAAACATGGCTGCAGGTACTGATGATGATCTACCACCATCACATCAAAATAGGAGTGCAAGAGGAGGGCGTATAACTGGGAATGGAAGAGCTGCTGTTGGTGCTTTAACATACACAAGGGCTCAGAATGATATGGAGAGTGAAATACATAGACTTGAGCAAGAAGCATACAGTTCCGTTCTTCGGGCATTTAAGGCTCAATCCGATGCCATTACTTGGGTATGTGCCAACGTATCAACTCTAATTGATTGACCTTGTTACTATTTCTTTGTTCTGTTCCTGTTGCTGATACTAATGTGTAGTATATCTCTCCAGGAGAAAGAAAGTATGATTACTGAACTGAGGAAAGAGTTGAGAGTATCTGATGAGGAACATAGGGAGTTGTTAAGCAAAGTCAATGCAGATGACATCATCTGGAGAATAAGGTCCTTTGATGAATGAGACATCATACACTTTTTAAAAGCTTTCTTATAGTCGACAAGTTGAAGTGAGGTAGAATTTCTTTTTCAGGTCTGATTGTTAGGATTAATTATTTGATAAATTTCCCAGGGAGTGGAGACAGGCAGGTGGGCTTCAGTCTAGTTTGCACAATAATGCTCAACCTGTTCATGACCCAGCACCGAGTCCTACTGTTTCAGCTTCTCGCAAGAGGCAAAAAACATCTCACTCAATACCTTCCCAATCTCTGGGTGCACCATCCCCAGCTCTGCACCCACAACCAGTTGCTTCCCTTCAGCCATCATTATCAGGTGCAAAGTGGGGGGTTATGGCAGGAACCAAGGGCAAGAAGCCAAAACCAGTATGTTAATGATTGAAATAAATATATTTATTTTGGTAAAATAATATGCCAGCTCTTTGGTTGATCCTACTGCATTTTCGTGCGAATCCTTGCAGTACCCTTCTACAGGTCCAAGTGGACGGGGCCAGGTAACAAACAGGAATTTTTCTGGTGCTCTTGCAACAACTGAACCTGCTGAAGCTGCAGCATATGATCCACTAATTGGGCGGAAGGTCATGACAAGGTGGCCTGATGATAATAACTTCTACAAGGCTGTTATAACAGATTATAATGCTCGTGAGGTTTGTTCCCCTGTTGAGTGTATGGTGCTTGTCCTAGTTATTTCTGTTTGGTAGTGGTATATTTGTTGTCCTTACTATTTCCAATCACTATCAGGATTTACATGCTCTTGTTTATGATATGAACACAAAGAATGAAACATGGGAGTGGGTCAACCTCAAAGAGGTGAGTTAATTTTCTCTATTGCAGATGTGATTGAAATTGTTCTGTTTTTATTTTCTTATTAATTAATAGTTGTGGTGAGGCTTTGCTGGGACTTAATTTAGAGTAGATTATGTTTTTGCTCACTGATGTATCCTCATAGGTCATGTATCTGCATCATCTTTTGGCAAGTAAAATTGATTACCGTATAACTTTGTTGTGTGGGCCAGCTTTGATCTCTCTGTGCTATTTGTTGTTGCCCAGATATAAGATCATTTCAAAGCAAGGATTGGTGCTTTATAATATATTTACGAAGAGTCTGATTCTTGTTTAAGTGGATTGTTTTTAAGGAAAAAATAGTGCAATAGGTCGGCTTCTTTTTATATAAGAAGAATTTGTTCACTGCAAGAATTGCGATTCTTCATCTTACGAGCCTTTGGTTATATGTAATTATGTGCTATATGAGAGGTAAATTCTACATTCTATCACATATAGTCTCATATCTTAAGCCATTTGAGTTCTTCAGTACCATAAACATCAATTTGATCTGGCTAATGATTTAGCTCAAATCTTTCCTATCAAAACTGACAAGACCTGTGTATTTGATGGAACTAACTTGACCAGCTTGATCATAAAATGAGGTAGAATGACTTATTTCTAATTACAGATGCTAAATAATTTTTAATGAATCTGCCATTAAACTTTTTTACCTTTTTCTTCTGCTGAGGCTAAGGTGAAGCTGTTGGAGACATCGGCACCCATATTACTACTGATACTTTTAGAAATGAATTCTTCTAAAGAAAGGGTCTTGATACCATATTGATGGTCATCTGATTCGAGAAGACCGGACGTACTAATCATTTAAATCCCAAAAACCAGAATTTGTGTGAAGAAACCTTTTTAAATTAAATCAAATTCCAGTCATAAAGAGATCTTTTTTTGTTTAGATTGCTCAATATGGGGTGATTTATTCTTTTACTCAACCAGATAGTGTTGTGCCTGTTAGTTACACTTATTGCTATGGGGAACTATTCGTCTGTAAATTCCTCGTGCTAGTGCATGAGCAAATTGATACAATTTAGGGTGGCTGGTGCGATACACAATGGGTGGTTGAATTATGATGTGCCACGCCACGTCAACTATGAAACTACCAAGGTGATGGAGCAGAACCTGTAGCTTTTTGTATAAGTTGTGGAACTCTAACTACAATCATTTCCTTATAAAAGAAAGGAGAGTAGCGAAAGAGTACCAGTAGTTCTTGGGATAGAGGAAGTAAATGTAAACAGCTCTCATGGGAGTACTAACTGGTTTAAGTCATCAGGCATCTCATAAAATATTGACATCCAACCATTTATAATTTGCCATATGGCTCTGCACTTTCTTATGTTTGACCATTTCATATTTTTCCTCTTTATAGCGTGTGGGGTCTCACTCAAACGTTTAATTGCATTTAGACATACTCTCGACTATTCCCCGACTTAAAATATGATCTACAATAATATTCTAAGGCCCATTGGACTTTTTAAAATCATTTATTGTCCAATGATGCCTTAAACTGCAGGGAGTGCTACACCTTCATGCACATGTAGGCCAAAACATCGATGCATGTTTTGATAGGTCCATGTAGCACCCATTTAGGCAGCTCTATAGTCCCTATCATTTACCTCTGAATGACTGTTCGGGAGTATTCCAAACCTGTAAAGCCTTTCAAATTTATCAAAGTCTCTTGAAAGACTCCATCAAACAAGAAAAGGTACTCCCTGTCAAGGAAAAGAAAAAGTAAAAAACAAGTTCTTATCTGTCAGAAATAGAACCATAGGCATTTTTCTTTTTTAATTTTCTGTAAAGAATTCAACAAAAAGTTTTTTTTAACCTGATAAAGAATAAGGTTCCGATAAAATCTGTATCCCCACATATCAAATCTCCTTTGAAACTATTATTTCCAATTTAGTGGAAACAACGGTCGTTGTTTTCCTAGTTCAACTCCGGGGTGGGTTTTCTGGGAATTAAATTATATTGTTATCATGACTGTTGTTGTTGCAATGGGAATTTGACATATGCATGGTAAAATAACAATGTTGTGTAATGTAATCACATTCAAAGAATAACATTATTTTTTAAAAAAGATGAAAATTTGAACATTAAATATTAGTATTTTAATTGCATAGATGTTGAGATAGGGAAATAATAGCTGTTGCTCCCATTACTTAACGAGATAACAACTTCATAATGATTAATAATAATAACCTGTTATTTGTGTGTATCGTGCATGCAATGTAACCAAGAGGCTTTTAAAACCCATCATAACAGCCATTACAATGATATAACAGCTATTATTTTTCAAAATCCTCGTATAAGAGCAGCCACTGTACCCTGCATATATTTTCATATTCTGCATGTGGTGTGATCACAAACAACACCATTTGTATGTGGGGACATAACCTTATACACTAGGAGCCTATGTTCTAAGCATGATGGGGCACGGTTCACCATAAGGGACACAGGAGATTGTTCAGAACCATAATTTTTGATATTCAAATTTTTGTATTGGTTAAAAACAAAATTCCGATTTAATAATGACTTCATCAAATAGCATCATTATTTTTATTCTTATTCCATTTTCTTTCCCATAACATTGACTAATAACAATTATGATAAAAATTGTCATTTTGTTCCTTCAAATTCTACTTCAGAGCTTAAGTGGGTAGGTAACAATTATTATTTCCTTTATAATGGGAAACAATAGCTGCACAAGCAGTTCGATATAGTGGATATATTTGGTGTTACCAAAATATTAAACAAGCAAAAACTTTTTCTGAAAAAAATATAGAAAATTGATGTACAGATGCTACTTTTACACAGCGACAGAGATAGAGTGTTTTTGGCCCCCTATGGTCAAATCAATGGAGTCTTTCATGGATCAAAGTTAAGGATGACAGAGTGAAACTTGAGAGGCTTTCTTGAAGGGGATTTTACCAGTTGGAAACCTCCAATTAGTCATCCAAAGCCTCCCAGCTGGTAGATAATCATGGCCTAGATGCTGCTAAAATATAATGCTAGGGGACCTATCAATCTATCATTGGACATTTAGAGCAAAAATGCCTACATGTGTGCAGGTGGACTCCTCTAACCCCCTAATACATAGAAGAGGGAAAAATCAAATTAAATTTGCTCCTATACCTTAGGGGAAAAAATACACATATCTGTCTATCTCTATCACCATTTCTTCTCACTCTTTCGTCATCTTAGTCCTCTCAGTTGCATCTTGTAGGAAGCAATACTAGGTCCTTCCAACCAAATCTTAAAGAATTGGCTATTCTTCTAGAATTTTTGCTATTACTAGCAAACAAGAATGTGCAGTGCATGTCGTAAAATGAAATAAAGAAATTAATCAATTATATATGTGTTACACTTAATACTATTAAAATTAATGATCATGATATTTTGCTTATTTATGTATATGATGGGAGCTTGATAGAGTCAAAGAGAAGTTAATTACATCTTTAGATGAATGATTAATATAAATGGTAGGTTTTTTCTTAGACATAGGCATTATATTAAGTAGGTGTTCGTGAGTTTACTTATTAAATGACTTAAAAAATGGCTGAGGAAAGACAGTCAGGCAAAAATTTAGAAAGGCATTAAAGAGTGATTAAGCAAACTTTAGTACCATGTAGAGACAGATACCAACTGCAGTAACAAAAGTGAGAGCTTATGCAAGATAGATAGATAGATGGATATGAAGGCAGAAAGAAGAAAAGGAGGGGCGTTATCGTCCTCCTCCATGATGAGTGGGATATCTCTTTTGGATCCCCACCTCTCCTCTTTTTTGGTGTCAAGGGCATTTCTGAATAAGCAAATTTAGATTATATATTGTACCTTATAATATATCAATTAATGAGATAAGGAAATGAGGAGGGGCTGAGTGGGGTTTGTGTTGTGGGTGGTGAGATTTAGGGGCAACTTGTGGAGAAAAGTTCTGATTTCATCTATATTTGCAAAAATGTGCCATATGAAATTATGTACTCTTGTGAAGTTTGTTTTGTAAAAACTAATGGCAGTTTTAGGAAGAAAAATTGATAAATGAAATATATTAGAAGATTCAAGCCACCCCCATTTTCATCTATACTTTTGCTAGTACGATTTTGATAAAATGGACTTGAGAATTCTAAGAGCATAACCGTGAGTTGTAGATGTCCTTACCTTTGGGTCCATATGAATAAATAAATTATTGAAATTGTCTGATCATGCCATTTTATCTTTTCTTTTTTTTTAAGTGAGGAATGCTTCATTAGATAATATTGATTGGCCTTGTATTCTCTATTTAATTGTTCATTGTTAGTTGTCTTGTGCTTTTAGTTCTTTTAATAGGATGTTTTTAGTATGTGATTAGAAGGTTTTGAAAAAATTGTTATTTGACTTATTCTCTGTAGTAATAATCTACATAAACTGTCCCTAGTATAAGTCACTTATCAAGGGTTATTTGGATACTGTTTATAAGGGTTTCAGTTGCTTTATAAAGGGTGAAGAGCGATAAATTTTGGATTAATTTTGATGGACTGATGGAAATTTTATTCTCTTGCTTCTTTCTTCATTATCTTCTTATTTAATTTTTTCTTCAATCTTCAGGCTTGAGAAGGCAAGCTTGATCCTGGAATTGATTGTTGCAAAGATATTTATTTATTTATTTATTTTCTTTATAGATCTGCAATAGATTCAAATCTACCATGGATTTTAGATCTGTATTCATGGAATGGACCATCTAGATTGATTCTTGTCACAAGAGGTGGCATGAAGCATGAAGGCAACTAGCTACAAAGTATAGCGATGCCACTTTTCAAAAGTTCGTAAACCAGGTTAATTAGAGACCAAAGAGTGAATGCAAGAGGGCAAAAGACTGAAATAGGTGTATCCAAATACACAAAAGAATGAATTGGTAGGAGACTGTGAGTGAATACCTACAGGGAGAAACAGGAGATAGAATAAAGGAGTTGAAAGTAAGAGATTGGTTTAAGATGTTCTTATGCTTTCCCTCAGCAACACCATTCTGTGTCAACAACGACAAGTGCTCATTGGTGCCAGAAGAGAGAATTATAACATGAATATTGGAAAAAGGATATTGCCTACAAAAGTTTGTCCAACAAGTTTAAACTATGATGAGAAATGGTTTATGGATCATAATCATGAAAATAAACCTTAAAGCTGCTGTTGCACAAGATAAATTTAGTTGTTGTAATAATATTCGTCAGTAAAGATAAATAACAAAATGATACCTTTGAAAGTTACTGGGAAGGTCCATATATCAGTATCTAGAAAAGCATAGGAGTAAAATCTCACCATTGTGCAACTAGTGCAAGCAAGCATCTAGTGGGATAGTTCTTGGAGCACCTGAAGAAGCTAAATAATAAAGATGAGCAAACAGCTATGGCCTAGACAATGATCTTGTAGATAAAGGAGGCTGATAGAGGTAGAAAATATTAACAACACTGGAACCAGCCAATTATTTCTTTCTCCTGCCCAATAGACTCATGGAAGTTAAGAGGGTTGGGTATAAGTCAAGGTGATACAAAAATATTGATTGACATGTTAGCAGACAAAAAATGAAATGATAGAGAAACTAGGGATGTGAAGGGTAAAATAACTAGAAAAATGAGATCGCAACAAGAAAAACAATATGAAGGGCTTTCAGTAAAAATGAATCATAAAGTACTCAGAAGTTTAAGTAGACAAGTGCCATCATGGGTCATGCAGTGAGTAGCACCTAAGTCAATTATGCTACTGATTCGTTGTGTGCAAAAAACATTTGGATTGAAGGAGGCTTTAGTACTGTCATTGCTTGGGGAACCCGAGTCAACACCCTTACCTGCTTAATTTGGCTTTCTAGTCATCTATTTGGTCTTATTCTATGTTTCACATGTATACTAGCAAACAACCAACTGTTCCTTTTGCTGGGCTCACCTGTTCTCTACTTCTGGAGTTTAGCTGCAAATTTTCCCCCATATCTGAACCTTCAGACTCAGATGGACTACTGGACTTCAGGGTTGTGCATTCGAACAGCTGTAATGATGTAGTCCCCTTAATGGAAAAGAAGAAAAACCGACTTGTAGAAGGAATCACGGTAGTCAAAGGATGCATGTGATCAGAAGGTAAACCAAAACTACTGATCAAGGTGTTGAAAAGAATCACTTGCATGTACGGGGCAATAGAGGAAGTAGGTAGTATAGAGCATGAAGATTGTGCTTACGACCCTCTGCTTGAGATGTACTTGCCCTCTCGCAAATGAATAGATGGTGTATTACAGCATGCAATAAGATGTGATCACAGATGTAGCATGCATGGCTAGGCAAAAACATGCAAAAGACTGACCACATCAACTGGTATCTGAAAGTGTGAAGCCGAAAGCATGCCTAAGCATCGACTAGTATCAATGGATTAAAGATCATTGGAGCTTTGCTTGTCTGGAGTGCTATCAGATGTGGGGATTGCCGGGAGTATCAGAGGATCCGAGGTTAGAGTGTATAGGTGCCTAAAGGACCAGGGGGTTTTATGGTGGAGGGTTTAGAGGGAGGTTGGGCTGTAAATCAGGTAGACTGCTTGGGACTTGATCGTGTCAAGTTAATGCCAATGCTGAATCGGTCACAAGTAGCTGTATTATGGGGAATGAGCTGGAACTTTGGCCTGAGGCAATCACACACAAGGATGGGAAGTCTCCTACAATTGCTAGAAGAATACGTGGAGGTGAAAAGAGCTAGTTGGCTGTAGTAGCATGTAACGTTCAAAGTTTATGCGAAAAAATATATATCTTTTTATTGATTGAAGCAAGGTTCATCATCTCAGTATCGGACCCCATACCGGTGCCTCACTAGCACAGTGTCGGTACAGTATGGTACGGTACGGATTTTTTTTTGGTGTACCGAGTGTTAGTAGGCCACCTGTACTGGGTACCAATACCGAACCGATACAATACGATACGTTTCGTATCGTCCGGTTTGGACCGGTATGGTATACCATGAATTGAAGAATCATAATCAGATGTTCATGCATATAGAAAGGGGCATGATGGGAGCCTTGTGCAACTTATATAAGGTGAATATACAAGTACGTCAAATATACGAGTAAGACCAGAGTTACTCTGACACTCAAACCTTGTGTGGTGGCACTCGGTGATTCATCACATATATTTTACCCTGTCTCAATCGATTTGTTCCTCTTTATTCTTCAAAAAAAAAAAAAGAGTATGTGAAGGTTATCAGTCCTTGGGTATTTCTCTGTGAGGGTTAACGAGACCTTCCATAGATGGTTAATGAAACCTTCCATACTTTAAGTTGTAGTGTCTATAGCTAGAAGTTCAATCAACAGCTTGGGTAGTTTTCGAATTGTTGTGATGCTATGAGATTATTGTTCATTTCCAAATTCAACTTCACTACAAGAGTTTGGACAATTCCGTGATGATAAAGATATGATATTAAACTTTTTGCTGTTTTAAAATTGTCAGGACACTTTCAATGCAGATGTGTTTGGGATATCTCACTCGATTTACTTGTTTAAAAAATTACAATGGCAGATTCCTCCTGAAGACATCCGATGGGAAGGTGAGGATCCCGGCATCTCAAGTCGAGCGGGTCAGGGTGGACCCAGCCTGAGGACTAAGAAGCCTACAGGCGGCAATGGGGCCATTCCAAGTGCAGGCAGGGGAAGAGGGTTGTCAAAGAATTATTCAAAGAAAGATTTTGCTGCAGCACAAAATGGCATTGGGAAGAAGGCATCTGATAACATAGAAATACTCCACACAGAAAGTCTCCTGAAGGAGGTAGGTGTACCGGTGTGTGCATGAAGAGATCATATATGAGCTATCAGAGATGTCTCGTTGGTCATCATTTTTATTTTCGGATTTTATGCAGGTGGAGAGGGTTTTTGGTGCAAGTCATCCAGATCCTCTCGAAATTGAGAAGGCAAAGAAATTGCTGAAAGTAAGAAAACTTCTCATCTGACTTTCATTTTCTTCATGCTATTTATTTTCTTCACCAGACATAGAGGGTGTTTGATGTTTTTACAGGAGCACGAACAATCCCTAATCGATTCCATTGCAAGGCTTGCTGATGCTTCCGACAGCGAAAGTGGTAAATATATATAGGCCTGTCTTTTTACTCAATACTGCTTGTCGTGGCTCCCCAGTATCAACAATGGCCTTTTGATCTGTACTATTAGAATACTTCTTTCAGTCATAGATATCTTGCCAATTTGCAGTATCCCTTTAGCGAACTGCGAACCACATTGAGTTATGTACTACAATAAATCTCTTTTGATAGGCTGCAGAAGTGTTTCAGCATCTCAACGATGCATGCAGAATGAAATCTTACTTAAAATCATGATAAACGAAGGTCATAAACTACCTCATCACAAGGAATTCGTTCTGAACAAGATTGTATGATCACAAGTGTGTAACCTCCCATACAAAAGCAGCCTCTGTGAAAGCAGATGCTGCTTCGTTACACTTGCCTTTTCCTTTTTTTTTTATATATATGCTCTGAGTGCGCTGAACCTATTGCAAGAACCCATCATCTAGATTCTCTTTTGAATCCTCGAGTTGCTCTGCTCGCTATTGTAAGAGTCCGTCGCACTATCAACCCTTGGGACTGTAACCCACGTTTTCGATGAAGCAGAAGAGGACGCGGACCGATTCTCTCATGGAAGATTGATGGACCGGGACCAGAGGCGGAAAACCAGGCATCATACCACAAATCGGAATGGAGCTGATTACGAGGACGCAGGCGAGGAAGGTCCCTATTGATGAGTATGACATCTAACCTGTGCTTCCGTAGCCCAAGCCCTTGGTTGTACAAAATGGCACGCTCGGCAGACCGCTGCAATGGATTTTTTTTAGGCGCTCCTAAGGAGGGCATAATTATTCTCGCAATTTCACGCCCCTTCCGGTAGAAAATGCCGGGGGAAGCCAGGATGATGAAACTGTAAAAAATTATTCATTGAATATTGATGAATATTGAATTGTTTGTGATGCTGTATATTGTTTTGAAGTCGAAGATTTTATCAGGTAGCATCACATGAATTCAGTCTGTGACGCCACATTTTTTTGTTGAAATAAATGGGAATGTGAACAATCTTGATACGAAACTTTGAGAATGCTCACTAGCTGTTTCAAGCATGCAGTACGTAAGATTTTAAGTTGCACATTAAATAAATTTCACTTTACATGACTGCTTGCGACGACACCACCAACAATAACGTATGCTTGCTTGTGATCTACTTTTACATAGAGCACTCCATATGTTGGAAAATTATGCCCTTGTACACCAGGATGAGGTTACTTCCCTACAGCTCCAAGTCATCCGATGCTTGCATGCGATCTATTTTACCTGCAGGGATTGAACAAATGTGGTGATGAGATCGACCATCTGAGCATCATAGGCTGGACCCTCCATCTGGAAATGGCCTACTCCTTCAATTAGATAGGTTTCGACTCGGCCAGCTGCAGATTTCAGCTTATTCTGCAACTGCTTTACACTTGTGAATCCATCCTTGGTGCCCATGATGAAGAACTTAGGTTTCTCGGACCGTAGGATGGCTTCATGATGCCTGCCGAAAAGGATTGAAGCTATCAAGCCGAAAGGATAACCCAGGCTCACATAACCCACGACCTGGTCTATTTTATCAACTGCTGAGCCTGCAATTGGTGCTCCTGTCCATGGGAACAGAGGTTAGAAGCATGTACTGATACACTAGAAAATGAAATGGATGTCAGAAGCAGAGCCATTCTGCTAGTCATGAGTTCTATGGCATATTCAGCTACAACTATGAAAATAAAGGTTCTTTTCAGGGTGTACAGCTGCGGGAAACAACAATAGCTTCAAATCATCCATTTCCTGGCCTCAACAGATATTCAAGTGGATAGAGATTCTTGCCATAATGATTGATCAAGATCCAAACCAAAAGTCGCCGTCTCGGTACCGAACTCTGTACCGGTGCCACACTAGCACAGTATTGGTACAGTATGGTACAAAAATTTTTTAGCGTACGAAATGTCGGTACGCTATCCGTACCGGATACCAGTAGTATGGTACAGTATGTCCTGTATCGTCCGGTTCAGGCCGGTATGGCGTACCATGATCCAAACCATAGAAAAAATAATTATATTACAAATAACTGCCTAGGATAGACAATTAACATTCAAATGAAGTACAGTTCTATGTCAATCTGATATTCAGAAATTACAATTAGATGCACTATTGCAACGATACCATCTTGTCTATCCATTCACCAGTGTGTAGGTGAAAGTACTAGAAAGATCTCAAGTATATGCCAGAAAATTAAATTTGATAGATGCTTCACCAATATCATTGCAAACATGACACCTTGATTAGCCATTATAAATTTTATCCTCTGGTTTCCCAGACGAAAGGGAGAATAGGTTCTTACAATGATCTTATGTAAGTGCAATCATAAGTTTGATAGAGACAGGAACAGCAAAATAAATATGAATACATGGCATAAAACTCACTCATTACACATCTCTTTCTCCATTAAGGATGCATCTTTAGTGAATTATCATTTGATGCAATTCTTTGATTCTCTAAAAGTTCCTCACAAAACTTCCTCAGATTACTCCCACGTGTGGGAGATGCCCCCTGCTTATGACAGCTTCCTGACTGCCTTTTCCAAAGTACTTTCACCAAAATCAGTCCTTTACTCTTTGAAGACACATCTTTAACCTGAACGCACAGCTTCCTGACTGCCATTTCCAAAGTACTTTGACCCAAATCAATCCTTTACTCTTTTTTTGGTACAAATCCTTTACTCTTTAAAGACATGTCTTTAACCTGAATGCACATAAGCAGGCCATTTTCATCAAGTCCACACTGTTATGTTTTCATCGGTTTCAGTCTATAATGTTTCTGTCTAGTCATTTATAACTCTACCACGTTCAATTTGGACACAACCAACTTAACATAGACATGGTATGCTCATACACTTGGAGGTCTGCTAAATTCATAACAATAACCCTAATGCCATACCAGATCTGAGGTTAGTGGACAACCTTACATAGGCATGCAATCCCAACTATTCTTGAAAAATTCTCACCATTTCATAGAAAAGGTAAGTTGGCTCCAAAGAACTTTGAGCTGGGCCTCAAAGTTAGCATTTCAATGAATGGCACTCCCATCATATCCTTAATCACTGGAATCCACTTTCCCTCCATCGATAATGTCTTTCTTAAGGTACATTACTTGTTCCCCTTTCAGATTCCACCTCCTTCAGCATGGAATTCTTTGTTTGCCTCACTACTTCCATTCTATACATGTTCACAACCACTCCTAAGTATCGAAGTTCTTTGTCAGAGAAACCTTATAGCCCTCACATAACTCCTTCCATTCTATTTAAAAATAATTTTAAAAGGAAAACGGGGGTCTAATCACTAACCAAGAAAGCTACTTTATCTCAAATTCATTTAAATCTCGTTTCGATTCGCATGAAACATCTTTGGACAAAAGGATTTAACATGATCTAGGCCATTCCATACATATCTCGGGAAACCATAGGAATTATGAACATTCATTCTGCATCACATACACAAGGAGTGTGCAAGTAACAATTCCAAAGATACCTTGTTGTTTCTCCAGCATATGTAAGCATAGACAACGTAAAGTGAATCTAAGTATCTGATTTACACAAATACAATCTGGTTCTTTAGCAGATTGAAAAAGAAGAAGGAAAAAAGGAAGAGAGTGCCGGGGCTTTAATCAAGCCTATGATCAAGAAGAAAAAGATAAGACATGGAATCTATCATGTTTAAAAGAAAACTAGAAATTTGGTACTAAAACTTCAAATATGAAACTTATAGAAAATATGGAATTTTTAAAGTAGCCATCTTGAACAAATTTAACAATCTGAAAATACATTTTTGTTTGGATAAATAAAAAACTAATATTAATGAAAGATCAGTAACTTTAATGCATAAGAACTGCAACTCTTTTCATATCTACAATTATGTGTTTTCTCCTCTGTCGTTTCTTCAGGATACTTTCTTTATTGGATAGGCAGAACTAGACTCCACATAAACGAAATAAAGAAAAGCATCAACGAAAGCATTTTGCTGAGAAAGATGCTAGCAACTACTTAGGTAACATGATATCCATCATCAACCCAATCTAAAGTCAGATACATAATCAAATAAATATGAACGAGTCAAGTTTTGAAATAGTAAAAGAAAGTATTGTGCTTTGTACATCCATCATTCATACATGGAGGAAAGCAACCAATCTCCAAACAAAAGTCAACAAACCTATGAGAAAACATATGTAAAGAATAAACATCAAGCTGAAGAATACATTTGTAACACCACATTCAAATTATCTACAACATGTCATGACTCATTATATAATCCTGCAAATATATTGAAAATCTCGATATGTTTTCAATTGTGAAAGCTAAGGCAATTTAAAATTCTACTCTCCCACCAAAATTTCTGAAAATGTCTAAACTATTTATCTCTCCAACAAGAGAACACAAATAAAGTAAGCTAGTGACTAAATGGAGAAAAAGCTCCAATTCAGGAAACCTAGCAAAAGATAGCACAGGAATCTTTGGCAAGAAGTGCAACTGTAGCTCCAAATTCAAACATCGGATAAGAAGTTTCATGTTTTTTGCTCTTACATAGAACAGTAGCAATGAAAATTTCAGCTCAATCATATAAAATGCAGTCCAATTTGCTCTATCTCTAGTTTAGCTCGTTTCAGTATCCTTCATTTACAGCATTTAGCAAAATATGACAGCAGACACTTTACAAGCACTTGCCTCATATTTCATGGGTCCAGCTCCCTTCTCATAATGCTTTTGTTTTCAATCCATGGAACTATCTTACCAAGTTGCATGTCTGAGCACACAGTAACATCACCAAAATCAAAGGAAAAACTTTGACTGGCAAGCTTGCAATCTATTCACTGTTTCGACCACAATCCCAGCACCAAGTCTGTAACCTTAAACACTAAGTATACAAGCCACATCTCCCCTCATGTAAAAAAAAAAAAAAAATCGACATAACTATTATTCGCATGCTTTCCACCACTTAGATCTTCCATGATACTTTATCAAACACACAATCCTGGAAGGATTAAGGATTAATACCGTCTTGTACCATGAAAACAAACAATCATCACAGAATTATGAATTATTCGCATAAAAAGTGACAAAAAGATGGATCTGATACTGAACTATACAACCTGAAGAAAAAATATAGCGCAGGTTCTTTTCAACATAGAATAAATTTAACATCACAACTAGTTATACCATGTCTTGTAGAGCCAATTTCTCTAAAGCCATCTTCAAATCCAACCTCAAACCACTGAATATCCCATCTCATCAAACAATCAATCTCTCTATCAAACCCAACATTCTATTATGCAAACTAATCAACTATGCGATACAAAACAAAATAAAAATACAGAAAAGGAGGCGCAAGCCAAAGAATCGCAAATTCAAGAACATTAGAAAAAGGAAAATGCCTTTTTTTCACCCATCATAAGTTAGTGTGTCAAATATCAAAACATCACATCCCATAAAACACTCAACCGCTTGAAATTTCCATCAATTATCCAAAAAGGAAATTCAAAACCAAATTTACACACACGTAGAGCTAAAAACAGTATCTTTATGGAATCTAAACCCAATTTGAAGGTCTCCAAGCAACAAAAGAAGGCAAAGAAACACTCATCAAACCAGCCCAAACTTTCACAAAGATAAAAATTTTAGACAGAGAGATAGAGAGTACCGGCGGAAGAGCCGACCAAGACGATCCCGTCGGGGGATAAGGTACGAGAAACCCAGTTGCAGACGGCGATGATGTCCTGGATCTCGGCGAAGCCAGTGAGGGAGGGGCGGCCGGAGGAGCTGCCAGCGCCGCGCATGTCGAAGGTCACCGCCGGGTAGCCTTTCTCGGCGAGGCCTGCGGCGATGCCTCGGAGGAGGCCCTGGAAGCCCCCGAGGACGGTGTAGGGGTGGACCAGCACGATGGCCACGTTCCTCGCCAGATCCGCCGCGGGCTTGAAGAACCGCGCCCGGAGCTTCACGCCGTCGCTCGTCTCCACCGTCACCAACTCCATTCTCCCCCAGCACCCGGCGAGAGATCAGGAGGCGTGGCGAGACAAGGGGATGCGAGTGAGATTATCACAGAAAGAGGCAGAGAGAGAGAGGGGTTTTGTTCAGGGCTTTAAAGGGAGGTAGTTGGATGCTGGTGAAGGGGAAAGTGACGGAGACTGGATGGCTAAATCGGCGGGCAAGAGCCGGTCGGGAACGTCGGAAGGGTAACCAGGTTGGATCGGCAAGGATCGTCCAAGGTCGAGTCGTGACTCGTGAGCGATTTAGGTCTCGAGCTTGCTCATCTATCACCCATGCTATACCAACTATCGTAGCATAGGAATTACCACCGCAGATGTATGTTTAATTCTACATCAGTTATTCGTAGATTTTAAGTACTTATATAAAATTAAAAAATTTAAATAATATTTTTTAGCTAATTATTTTGAATAAAATTTTGGATTGTTACAAATGATATTAGAGCATGAATTGTTTGCCATTTTAGTTGAGGTTCTAGGTTAACCTTTTTTGGTGAGGTAAATGTCGGTCCTGGATTAGCTATTTTGGATAAATGTTGTCTAAAAACTATTTCTTGGTGGTTTATAAAGGATCATATGATATAGACATTATTTATCAATAATAATTCAACTAGCCTATGGCAATGATCACAATTCTTGGATCTTGCTAAGAATTTCGGGTGTTTTTAGTCATATAGTCATGAGCTTCACCCTGGTTTTGGATTCAATTATATCATGCCAATCTGAAAGGGCTTTAAAAAATATTTTAATAGAAATAATAAAAACAAATTTTATAATTAGGTTTTGTAACTAAGAGCATATTGCATGCTGCTCCTAATAGTATCATCTCGCTACTTATGGAAGCATGATAGACTGAATATGACATGCTATTACCATATACACATTGTTTCCGTCCCTACAGCAACTATGTATATATTATAATTAATAAATTCCTTTCCTCCATCCATGCTAATTGCTTTTGAATTTGCATTAAGATCTTCTTTTTTTTCGCACATAAATTATTAGAATGATGAAGTGAAATGTCCACAACTTTCAAAGGTGTTTTCTTTTGTCAATAAAAATTTGGGAACATGGGAGAGTGTCATGTATATGTATATCTCAATATATCCGAGAATCGATCTCTATTTGGGAAAGAAACTCCGTTTTAGTCGCTGGATCCATGGTGAAGGAGCCCCTCACGCCCGGATCTGTGGTGGGCGAGCTTGTAATCGCCGAATTCATAATGGTGGAGGTCGTCACCGACAAATCCACGATAGAGGAGCTCCTGGTTAGTGTTAGCAATATATCATATAAATAAATAATAAATCTATTAATTCAATTAATGGAAAATCTTAAAGGGAATAATATACATGCATATTATTCGGCATCCAAATAATTCTATTTTAATGCAAAATAAATCTATTTTAGCACAAAATAAATCTATGCATTTAATAAATTTATATTATAGAAATTCAAATCCTACAAATCTACTAATATTAAATTAAAAATAAAAGTAGAAGAAAGTAGCCTGATCGAAGGCAGGTCGAAGCGCGTAGACGCTGTCCCAAAGAAGTATTTGCCCCCACGTACGGGTCATCCGGCAATCCTTCTCGGAGATACGACGACCCTACAACTTCTTCTTCAGCACGTCTCAGAAGAAGTCAAAGCGAACCCGATCGAACTTGCAGATCCAGCAAAGAATGAAATGAAAAGAACTAAATAAACTGAATAAAAATGTAAAAATAAAATTTGGAAGTGGCTAAGAGGGAGAAGAATTTTTTCAGAATTTTTCCACTATTTTTCTGAAATTTTTCGTGCTCACAAAGAGATGAAATCAAGGGGTTTAAATAGGGGTTTTTACAGGGGCAATTTGGTCTTTTGCGGATGCGTTTTCAAACGCGTCCGTTTTCAAATGCGTAACGCCCGCTGGGCGTTACCTTTTTCTCAAACGCGCACGCGGCCCGAGATTTTGGCCGCGTGCGCATTTAAGGTTTTTTTTTTCAACAATCCCCCACAAAAAAAAAACTTAAATAATTTTAAAATCAAAATAAAATGCTGGATATCTTATATTATGTAATAGGTGTAGGTACCTTTCGGTTTGAACCTTCACTTAGTGACAATTGATTACATCTGTGGAGCCAAGGTGGTCTTAACCTTGAACCTCGGTCCATGGCTCAGATTAAATCAACAACACACATAATATAGCCCGATCTGGGTTCTAAGCGGGTTGCGCTGTTATGGCCATGCGCAGATATCTATCATGTACTTTTTAGGGAATCGCCCATTTCCCATAATCGCGGCCTCACGACTACACATATAGGTGAGTCCTAATAAGGAAGCTAGCAAGGAAGCTCCTGCCTCTTGGGTCTCGGACTCATTAAGAGTTATACAAACGAACTCATCCTACCGCTTGCTTTTATGAGCACTAGCGCCATAGGGATGAGGAAAACATGAAATAGTGCTCCTCTTAGTCACACTCCGGTTTGTTTCTACCCATTGAACCTTTTAAGGTTGGGTTCCCACCGTGGTGATCTATCTTTATGGGCTAAGCCCCATCCCCCTCGACGACTCTAGAACTACTGTTCTAGACAAGCCTTTAGTAAGCTGATCAGCCAAGTTATTTTCTGATTTAACAAAATTTAAGGCAATAACATTATTTTTCAATTTATATCTTAATGATTTATGACGCACTTTTAAGTGCCTGTTCATTTTTACATTGGCATTTTCTTGGTTGCACTTATCTATTGCAGATTTACAGTCACAATGTAAGGAGACAGGTGGTAAAGGTGACTCATCTACAGGAAGGTCTATTAGTAGATCTCTGAGCCACTCAGCCTCATTGCTAGTAGTGTCTAAAACTATCAGTTCAGACTCCATGGTACTCCTAGATATTAAGGTTTGTTTGGTGGATTTCCAAGACACAGCAGCACCTCCTAGGAGAAAGACGTATCCTGTGGTGGATTTAACATCTAAGGTATCGCTGATCCAGTTGGCATCACTATAGCCTTCTAGAACAGCAGGAAACCCACTAAAGTGCAAACTATAGGACTTGGTACCCTTAAGATACCTAAGAATTCTCTCTAATGCTGTCCAGTGATCTCTATTTGGATTAATAGTATATCTACTAAGTCTATTTACAGCATATGCTATGTCTGGCCTGGTGTAGTTTGTTAGGAATCCTAGTGAGCCTATAATTTGAGCATATAGGCTTTGAAGGACAGGAGTTCCTAAGTTCTTCTTAAGATGAGTAGAGGGATCAAATGGAGTAGAGACAGGCTGACAATCGGAATAATTAAATTTATTAAGTATCTTGTCAACATAATGACTTTGGGATAACTCAATACTTTTTGCACTTCTAATTATTTTGGTATTTAAAATTAAGTCAGCTTGTCCCAAGTCTTTCATATCAAACTTATGACTTAAAAATTGTTTTACTTCATCAATTATCTGAAGATCTGTCCCAAAGATCAGTATATCATCTACATAAAGGCACAAGATCACAAATTTGTGTCCAACTCTCTTATGATATACACATTCGTCTGTGCTATTGATTTCAAATCCAAATGTCATTATGGTTTCATCAAATTTCAAGTGCCATTGCTTGGGTGCTTGTTTAAGACCATAAAGAGATCTAACTAGTCTGCAAACTTTATTTTCTTGGCCTGGGATTTTAAATCCCTCTGGCTGATCCATATAAATTTCTTCATTTAAGTCTCTATTTAGAAAAGCTGTCTTAACATCCATCTGATGAATCACTAATTTATGAATGGAGGCTAATGCTATAAGGACCCTAATTGTAGTAATCCTAGCTACAGGTGCATAAACATCAAAGAAATCTACACCAGGTCTCTGAGTAAAACCCTTGGCAACTAATCTAGCCTTAAATTTATCTACAGAGCCATCAGGCCTAAGTTTCTTCTTAAAGATCCATTTGCATCCTATTGTTTTACAACCAGGAGGAAGATCAGTCAATTCCCAAGTATGGTTTTGGATAATTGATTGCATCTCATTGTCCACAGCTTCTCTCCAAAAAGGTGAATCCAAAGATTTCATTGCGTCCTCAAAGGTAGTTGGAGAGTCTTCTATTAGGAAGGTATAAAAATCATCTCCAAATGTTTTCTCTACCCTGGATCTTTTACTCCTCCTAGGTTCTGCTTCTACTTCTATTTCTCTTGTCCTTATTCTACTAGAGCTACTAGCTATACCGCTATCTACTCTAGTCTTAAGTGAAAAGGTGTCTTCAAAATATGTTGCATCTCTAGCTTCTATGATAGTGTTGTTACTAATATCATTTACTTCTGAACTTATCACCAGAAATCTATTGGCATTACTATTGGCTGCATAACCTATGAATATGGCATCTACTGTTTTAGGCCCTATTTTCTTTCTCTTAAAATCAGGTATTTTTACTTTTGCCAAGCACCCCCACACTTTTAAATAGCTAAGATTAGGTTTTCTATGTTTCCAAACTTCATATGGTGTTAGATCATTATTTTTAGAGGGAATCCTATTAAGTATATAACAGGCTGAAACTAAAGCTTCCCCCCACAAATTCTCTGGTACTCCTGAGCTTATAAGCATGGAGTTAACCATATCCATTAAAGTCATATTCTTCCTTTCTGCTACTCCATTTGATTGGGGAGAATAGGGAGCAGTCACTTCATGAATGATTCCATGATCTTCACAAAATTGAGTTATATCATTGGATGTATATTCACCTCCCCGATCTGATCTCAGAATTTTAATTTTCTTTTCTTGTTGGTTCTCAGCTTCGATCTTAAATATTTTAAATTTGCTGAGCACCTCATCCTTGGTTTTAATTAGATAGATATAACAGAATTTGGATAGATCATCTATGAAGGTCACAAAATATTTGTTACCTCCTCTAGAAGTTCTACCAGAGTCACAAACATCACTATGGATCAACTCTAATAGATCTGAATCCCTATTAACGGATTTAAAAGGCTTCCTAGGGAATTTAGCTTCTACACAAATTTGACATTTCTCATGGTTCTTAAGATCACTTTTTGGTATTAGATTTAGGTTCATAAGTTGCTTAATTGAATTATAATTTACATGACCTAATCTACCATGCCAAATAGAAGGGGGTTCTATATTCATAATCAAATGATTTTCATTTATTAAAGGAGCTATTACATTCAACTTGAACAATCCTTCACTGAGGAATCCTTTTCCAATAAACATTACACCATGAGAAATTACAACCTTATTGAACTCAAAAACAAGACGAAAGCCTTGCTGGACAAGCAAGGAACCACTAATGAGATTTCTCCTAACAACTGGAACATGTTGGACGCCGTGCAGGGACAGGACTTTTCCAGATGTAAGCTTTAAGTCCACACGTCCTACTCCTAACACACGCGCCTCCGAGCTGTTTGCCATGATCACAGCTCCTCCACTTGAGATCTGGTAAGAAGAAAACCAGGAGCGATCCGAACAAATATGAATACCAGCTCCGGTATCAATCCACCAATCAAGTGCTTGTAAAGTCATGTTAACTTCAGGAGTGAAGAAAACAGACCTGAAAACTGTCTCAGAGGAGCCAGCGCCGGAAGTCACCATGTTGACTTGAGCACTGGATGTGTGTGGACCCTTCTTCTTAGATTGAAGAGGTGCAATTTTCTTATAGAAGCACTGGAGAGACAAATGGTTGGTCCGACCACACACATAACAGAAACGAGCACCACCTTCCTCTTTCTTCTTCTTCTGCTCCTGGGATTGAATAGGCTTCCCATTGTAGTGGTGGTTAGGGTTTTTAGGGTTGTAGGGTTTCTTCTTGAAATTCTTACGGAAGGGTCGGTTCTGATTTTTCTTAGAAAGAGCCTCTACATTATATGCATTATTCTTGGATCCATTAGAGGTATTATTTCTGAGCCTATGCTGCTCTTCAATCCTAATGGAGTTTAAGACTTGGGTTAGGGTGAGAACTCCTTGGGTATGGCTCAGGGTCTTGGCAAAATCAGACCAGGAAGTAGATAGTTTATCTATCAGACAGGCTACCTGGAATGATTCATCCAAATTGGTTCCATTAGCCCTAAGCTGGTGGATCAGGGTTTCAAATTCATGAATTTGGTCATTCATAGGCTTTGAGTCCACCATCCTAAACTTATTGAAATCGGAGGCCTTGAACCTCTTTACCCCAGCATCATCAAGACCATATTTGCTATCTAGGGTGTTCCAGAGTTCTTTGGCACTCTTGGCTGTGTAATAGATATCATACAGCCTCTCAGAAAGAGCACCTAGGATTCTATGGGTACAATGATAATCTATCTCATCAGGTGTCCTAGAGGGTGTGCCAGTGGAGGCAGAATGTTCAGTGTTGGAAGAGGTAGTTGGATTGGACCCATTATCAACTTCGGTAGTACTTTCACCTATGGCTGAGATTAATCCTAATGTGGTGAGCTAGAACCGCATTTGGTTCTGCCACCTCCTAAACTTATGGCCATCAAATTTTTCAGGTTTGGCACTAAGGTGGTCACTAGCGTTTGAGGCCATAGGATCAGGGTTACAGAATAGAGACAGAAACCTGATTAAAGGCAAAAAATCTATGTCAAAAGATTGCACTAATATTTATATTGAACTTTGGATGTCTAATTGATATATCCAAAAAACTAATAGCCAGATTAGCTCCAGATCGGTGGTGGCGCACTAGGCTCACTTAAGTACCAGCCTTTCTTAGGCACGTATGCCTTTTTGACAAGCTTTTCTTAGACACTATTAGTTAGTGGATATAATTACTAGAAATCACACAAATTCAATATTTAGAATAACCTAAATGCAAATTTAAACGAATTAACTAATTTTTGAATTTTTCGTTTGACCTTTCCGAATTAGTAACAATTGATTACTAAATTTAATTCTAGCAAACAATTATTGTAATTAAAATCTAATTTATCAATTCAATGAATTATATATATTATAATTGATTTATTTACTTATTAGAATAATTAATTACTAATTTTGTAGCAAATCAATTATTGTAATTAAGATGTCAATTCAATGAATTAAAAGATCTATTTCTTTATTAGACTAATTGATTGAGATCTAATAAGTCAATTCAATAGATTTATTATTATGTATCAACCAATTTTCGAATTTTCCGTTTGAATAGGATCTGGAAATTACTCCTTGAGGAGTCCAAATGGAGGTATAATAAACCTCTTGGAGGTTAACCAAATTATTACCTCTTTAGAATAATTTATTATTAATGATGTGCTAGCAAAAACAATTATTGCAATTAAAATCTAATATGCCACAATTGTAATAAAGAATTTAATTAATTATATATTACTAACAAAAACAAATACTTCTTTGGATTGTTAGCAATATATCATATAAATAAACAATAAATCTATTAATTCAATTAATGAAAAATCTTAAAGGGAATAATATACATGCATATTATTCGGCATCCAAATAATTCTATTTTAATGCAAAATAAATCTATTTTAGCACAAAATAAATCTATGCATTTAATAAATTTATATTATAGAAATTCAAATCCTACAAATCTACTAATATTAAATTAAAAATAAAAGTAGAAGAAAGTAGCCTGATTGAAGGCAGGTCGAAGCGCGTAGACGCTGTCCCAAAGAAGTATTTGCCCCCACGTACGGGTCACCCGGCAATCCTTCTCGGAGATACGACGACCCTACAACTTCTTCTTCGGCACGTCTCGGAAGAAGTCAAAGCGAACCCGATCGGACTTGCAGATCCAGCAAAGAATGAAATGAAAAGAACTAAATAAACTGAATAAAAATGTAAAAATAAAATTTGGAAGTGGCTAAGAGGGAGAAGAATTTTTTCAGAATTTTTCCACTATTTTTCTGAAATTTTTCGTGCTCACAAAGAGATGAAATCAAGGGGTTTAAATAGGGGTTTTTACAGGGGCAATTTGGTCTTTTGCGGATGCGTTTTCAAACGCGTCCGTTTTCAAATGCATAACGCCCGCTGGACGTTACCTTTTTCTCAAATGCGCACGCGGCCCGAGATTTTGGCCGCGTGCGCATTTAAGGTTTTTTTTTTTTCAACAGTTAGGAATTCCATAGTTCCATGGTGGAGGAGCGCCATCTGGTGGTGGGATCCATGGTGGTGGAGCCCCTCATCAGGGTTCTCTAGGCTCGCGTGAGCACTGTCATAAGAGTCCAGAAAGAGAATACACATGAGAAGTAAGGAACAAATATGTGACGGGTCCAAAGAACCTCTTCCTTTTTTTCTTTTCCAGTCCGACCGTCGTCGTCCGGCGGTTGGACCGGTGACCCATAACTCAGCCTCACCAATGGGTTGATCGGGTCAACGGGTTCCAAATATTGATATATATTTCATGGTTGGGACATTTGCAGACTCTCTCTATCAAGAATATTTCAAGTAGCATGGCAGTTACAAACACAAAAGATTGGGTCATGCCTAGGATTACCCTTGTTTTACTTGCATCACCAAGCAATGAGATTCCCGACGGTGTTAGGTTCAATTTATATTGTATCACTTTTATTAAACAAAAAAAAAGGTTGCATTGTATCATCATGTTAGAGCTTTAGAAAGATATAAGTTTTTCAATAAAATAATTCATAAAATAGTTATCTAAATAGGTTTCATAATCAAGAGCATGTTCTGTGCTGCCCTTATTAGTGCCATCTTGCTACTTCTAAAAGCATGATGTGCTATTAACACATAAACATTTTTTTTAAGTACCCAAAAAAAACTGCACTAAATATGTATATTTTATAATTAACAAAATATTTGTGTACAATCTTCCAACGACATTGAATGGCTTTGAACTTGTACCAATTAGAAGTTTATAAACTATGAGGATGAAGAACTGAAATATCCACAACTTTCTAAGATATTATCTTGCTAATTGAGAGGACATTCCAGGAGAGTAGTGTTGCATCCATATATCTACCTCTTAATACATAAGAACAACTGTTATTAGAAAATTTGAGGTGACTAAACTATGCTATTGAATGATGATACGTAATAGAGCAACAAAACAAGCTTGCCATCCTCTCACTCAAAAAGAAATGCAGGGAGCTGAATGGCAAGGTGATGGCAGGGTCTAAGGAGAGGATCCTGGCAAACACCCTGAATATCCAATGAAGGTCCTACTATGGAATTGCCGGAGGGTAGGAAAGCCCTCCTTCGGCCCGGCCTTCCATAGGCTAGTGCAGGTCCATCATCCAAATGTCTGTGTTTTACTCGAGATCCGGCTTTTTGGAAGAAGTTTGCAGCACTCGAGGAGGGGCCTCCCTAGATCATAGGGTTTTTATGCTGTGGAGTCCCGAGAATTGCTAGGGGGGAGGATCATCGGCTCATCGCCGCGTGGAGATTGGGGATTGGTGAGCTAGATATTTTCCATGTGTGTGACCCGGAGGTTGTGATGGTGATCTCGGATGGCATGACTAGGCTGTGGGTTCTTGCTGTTGTTTATGCTAGCACAGATTTCAGGGAGAGGAGAATCCTATAGGAGGAGGTTGCCAAAATCACTCAGCATGATCATCCTCTTTTGGTGACAGGGGATTTTAATTGCATAGATGGTCCGCAGGAGAAAATTGGGGGAAAGGTCTTAGGAGAAAATTGGGGGAAAGGTCTTTTCTTATAAGTGGGAGGTCAAAGAGTTCTAGAGTTTCATCACATGTAACGGCTTGGTGGATTTTGGCTTCGATGGCCCCAGGTTTACCTGGTGCAACAACAGGCAGGGGCAGACCAGGGTTTGGGAGTAGATTGACAGAGTCTTTGCCACGGGTGGTTGGGTGCAAAGCTATCCAGACTATCGGGTGAGCCACCTGCCTTGGATCGCCTCGGACCACTGTCCAATTTTGGTTAGTACCTCTTTCACTACTCCTATTTGTTGCCCATTTAGATTCGAAAAGCTTTGGTTGTCATATCCTCGATCTTGGGAGGTGGTTCATGAGGCTTGGTGGGTACCAGTTAGAGGGAATGCCATGTACAAAGTATCCCATAAGTTGGAGATTATCGGGCGACATTTGAGGCGGTGGAACAGGGAGGAGGTGGGTAATATTTTCAAGAGGGTGGAGGTGGCTGAGGAGGCTATTTCCAGGTTGCAGACCGAGGAGGTGTCGGGGGGAGGATTGACTTTAGGAAAGTTGGAGGAGCTTAGATCCCATCTGTCTACCTATGATTCTCTTCTTCACCAGTAGGAAACATTCTGGAGGCAGAAGTCTCAGGTCCAGTGGATCAGGGAGGAAGATCGGAATACCAAGTTTTTTCATCAATCTACTATTATTAGGAGACAAAGGAACAGAATCAGGCATATCAGAGGTTCAGATGGCCAAATGACTGAGGATCCAGCGGCTATTAGGAGGGTGTTGGAGTTGTTTTTCAGGTCCAGATGGACAGACCAGTTAGACAGGGAGCGGTCGTCATTGTTGCCACAACCTTTTGCCAGAGTCACTAAGGAGGAAAATGATGCTTTGATTAGAGTTGTCACTGCGGAGGAGATTAGGGAGGCTCTATGGTCGTTGGGGGAGGATAGGGCACCGGGTCCGAACGGATTCCCCCCGGTATTCTTTAGGAGGTATTGATCGATCATTGGTCAGAATGTGGTGGAGGCAATACAGCAGTTCTTCAGTTCGGCAATCTTACAAGCAGATTGGAAAAGGATATTTGTTACATTGATTCCAAAGAGGATAGATGCCATAGAGTCGTCCCATTATCAGCCTATTAGCTTGTGCACCACCCTGTATAAAGATACAGCGAAGATTCTTATTGCCAGGCTGCATGTCGTTCTCCCTAGGCTTATCAGTCCGGAGCAGGGTACTTTTGTGGGAGGGCGAAGCATCACAGAGTATATTCTCATTGCCCAGGAGTTTATGTTTGATCTTTAAAGAGCTCCATGTTGGAAGAGCTTGATGAGTATCAAGCTAGATATGGAGAGAGCCTATGACAAGATGAGATGGGACTTTTTGTGCAGTTCATTGTTGAGTTTTGAGTTCCACGAGTAGTGGATTGAGTGGGTCATGGGGTGTGTGAGTTTCCCCTTCTTTGCCATCTTGGTGAATGGTTCACCCATGCAGCTCTTTGTGTCGACAATGGGTCTCCGGCAAGGTTGCCCGTTATCCCCACTGCCCTTTATTCTATTTGCTGATGCACTATCCAAGGCACTATGGCAGGTGGCAGAGCGTCAGGCCCTAGAGGTGTACAGACCGGGGGCAGGATCGTGCCAGATCTCGCACCTATTATTTGTCAATGATTGTCTACTGCTGGTTCGAGCGACACGGCAGGCAACGAGGGTGATCCAAAACATCCTGGATGATTATGGTTCCACTTCTGGTCAGTTGGTGAATAGAGACAAGTCCTCTATTTGTTTTAGTCCAAGGATCCAACTGTAGATCAAGGCTTCCATTAAAGAGATCCTGGGTGTGGGTGAGCAGGAGGGTACTATGAGATATCTTGGGGTTCCCATCACTGGGCGGCGACTTTGGTATAGTAACTGCTCTAAGGTTGAGCTAAGTATTAGATGAAGGCTGGAGGGTTGGCAGATGGATGTTCTCTCCATGATGGGGCATATCATACTGGTGCGGTCGGTTCTGAGTTCGATTTCGGTGTACTTGCTGACGAATGCACATGTGTCGTTATCTCTTTTGAAGTCTCTGGAGCAGCTGTTCAGGGAGTTTATATGGGGCAGGCGAGAAGGCAGGAGAGGCATTCATCTAGTATCTTGGGAGGTTGTCTGTCAGCCGCTCAGGCATGGGGGTTTGGGGGTTTTGTCAATGTTGGCGAGGTGGGAGGTTCTAGCTATGAGGCGCGCTGCCAGATTTTTGCTGGAGCCGGATAGTCTGTGGAGTGTCTTGTTGAGGGCCAAGTATGGTGCCTGTTCGACCGAGGTGGAGGTTTGAGCTGGGCGCCATTGTTCCTTCATCTGGCAGGAGATGTATTTTTCTGCCCACCCAGTGTTTCCGGCAATCAGGTGGATGATTGGTGATGGACAGTCCATTGACATTCTAGAGGATAGGTGGTTGACGGAGCTATCGCTCTATAGGGTGTTGACGATGGTTGATTCTGCGAGACTAGCCGGACTCAGAGTTAGTGATCTGATGGTCCATGGCAAGGGCCGGTGGGATGAGGTTGTGATCAGAGAGGCTTTTGGGACACAGTTAGCGAAGAGGGTACTTGCCACTCCGATACCCTAGGGTGGACCGGATAGACAGGTGTGGGCGGCGATTAGGTCGGCTAGGGTGAGGTTCGCTGACATATAGGCAGTGATGGGGGCCAAGCTGGCCAGGCAATGTGATGGTGGTTGGATCTGGAGTATGCGGATTCACCCTCGATTGGCACTGTTCATCTAGAAGGTGGTCTAGGATTACCTGCCGACCAGAAGCATGTTGGTCAGGAGGGGTGTTAGGATTTCTCCGTTGTGTGTGGATTGTCCGGACTTGGTGGAAACTGTCGGCCATATTTTATTTGAGTGCCCGCGAGCAGCCCAGGTTTGGAGGAAGGCATCGTTTCCCTTGCCGGAGATCGATTTTGCAGTGGGGGTCTTTCTACAGTAGGTGAGGTTTGCTATACGATCGTCGAGCACTGTAGGGTGGGATATTGCAGTGGTATACTTGGCTTATCATATCTGGCTGGACAGAAATGCCTGAGTTTTTGAGAATAGGAGGGCCCCAATGAGGTCTGTTATAGAGCGGGCTCTCCATCAAACAGTCGAGGTCATTGTGTCTATTGAGGGTGATTCATCTGCGATGGCTAGGGGCATTTGGGACTCCCGTTTCGCTATCACAACGCCTAAGTTTGTTCTTGTTTTTTGGGAGCCCCCACCCTCTAGCCATCTAAAGATGAATTTTGATTGGAGCTTGCCCGCCGGTAATGGTTGGGCGGGAGCGGCTTTTGTTATCAAAGACCATGGTGCTAGGTTGATTGTGGCGGGGGGTATCGTTCCTTCAAGGCCTGGACTTTTGGGACGGAGCTTAGGGCAGCATGAGTGGGGCTTTCCTATGCGAGATATGTTCTGCAGGCTGGTTGCATCATTCTGGCGGCGGACTCAGCCTCGTTGATCGCGCGTCTTCGGGAGGAGGGGCGGGAGGAAGTGGAGCACCCACTTCTGGGCGATATGCGATGGATATTATGAGAGTGTCAGGTTATCCAGGTCAGACATGTCCTTCAAGAGATGAACCAAACTGCTAACTGAGTCGTCTCATTTGCTGCTCACCATTCAAAAGAGTTTTTCTGGACTCAGCAGTCCTCATTTTTTTTTTTGCTTTGTATAGTCTTTTTGCTTCTGATGTAGCTGGTTGTGCTTATGTTAAAGCAGTATGAGTAGCCGATGCACCAACATGTCACATTGGCTATTTTCCATGTTTTTCACACTGTCAAGCTAGCTCCTTTTTTTTTTGTTGTTGTTGTTTGGCAAGGATAAGGATTACATATGAATTGGCTGCCAAAATCAAGGCCCAATAATAAAATTTATAGGTTGAATAGAGATTAAACGTGAACGCAGAGTCTAAGTTACTGCTTACATTGCATCCTGGCCAACATAAAAAATCCAAAAGCCGACCAAGTAAAGATCACAAGGTAGTTTACATCACATATTGACCAATAGTGAATGTCCAAAAGTCAACTAAGTAAAGACCAGGTGGTAGTACCTGAGATAAGCCGAATGATTACAACTAAGGAGTGTCCACATCAGTAGAAAACAAACAAGGCGAGGTGATCCAAGAGCGGGCTGAATATGCAAATAACGGCTCTTGGAGTAGGTTGAGTTGCAAGGAGTTTAAACATAGGCCAAATATGTAAGGTATTTGATCGATCACCGAACAACTTACCTAGCGAAGATCAGCTGCTAAGATAGAGGCTGACCATATCTTCTACTAATTTTGCTGAAGCTGTAGATAAATTGTTAGCCTAGTACAAAACATATTGCAATAGAAATAGTTACCAAAAAGCCAGAGTGATAAGTGGACATAGTGACCTAAAAATTAAAACTGAAAGCATTAATCATTAGGAGTGGTTGGAGCGGCATTAATAAAACAAGATATATTTCAACTCTGATTGTTTGCATGAATATTCTCCTAAATATCAAATTTTATATGAATATTCTTTCAAAATTAATATTTACATGTATATCCTCGTAAAACACTTCTTTTGCTATTCTACCTTTTTTATCATTATTTTTTTATGTACCCACACCATCTAACCCTATTAAAAAATTAACGATTTTAAATTAAAATGATTAAAATATTTTTAATGGATAGATGTACAAGAAAAACATTTATAACAGATGGAGGACAAAAGGTAATTTTAAAATTTTATTTTATTTTTAATTAAAATAAATATGGTTTTTATTAATAGTGTTAGAAAAACAGTTATATTATGGCATTTATGTAAAAACAGTATTTTATAAAGGTATAAATATAAATATAAATTTTATTAGGGTATTAATGCAAAAAAATCTATTTCAACACAAATAAAAAAAAATAATTGTCCAACATTTAAAGAGATGATGTTGTAAATCAAATTCGGTGGACGAAGAACTCTTTTCCGAACAATTAGAATATTTATTATACTTATATCTCTTTTTATTTTTAATAAATTTTATCTTTTTACTTCTCGTAGCCTACTCTCTTGGTTGCCAATTTACCATCCTCCAAATGGGAAGCATCCTATTATTGAGCCGGTGGCATGCCCGCGTCACTATTTTGGGTGGCCCCTCTCACAAAAAGAGAGACCAACCGGTCACGCTTTTCCAAAATTCACATCACTACCCGCCAGCGGGAATTTAGAAAAACTTTCGATGAATTCCTGCCCACAAGTTTCGATCTTTTCTTCCTCCCCTCCCCGCCTCTTCACCTCACGTTGTTCCCCATGGCCTCTTCTCGACCACCACCCGTTGGAGCAGCTACAAGGGATTATCGTCCCTACATCCCCATAATTGGTGAAGGTTTTTTGTTTTAATTATGATTATTATTGAATAATTGATGAAGTTATAAGCTGAATTATAGTTTGCAATCTCAAAGGAATATTATACAAGAAAATAATAGGATCGCGTGCCTCTTCCTTGCCTAGAAGATTATTGCATTGGTTGTGTCTCATCCAAATATTGCAGCCTAGGTTCACATTGCCATTGATATGTCATTATATTTATTGCTCAATGCCTTGCTAAATGTTCTCGGTTTCAGTCACTACTTTGTTGCTTCTATGTTGGATGCGCATGATCATTGTTGCAACCCTTTCATTCTAGAGATCATGTCCTTGAGTTATCTTCTACTTTTTAAGTGTTTTGTTGCCCTGCTTGTTATGCTTTTTAAGGATTTTATATGCCTTATGGTCATTAGCTAATCTTCCTTGCCTTTGGTCCGCTACTTAAAAATTGCTTCAGCTGTCTGTGCACATGATGCCTATATTTCAAGGAAATGCTTCTTAGAATCTTGTTCATATCTGAAAGTTTCCCCCTTTTTAAGCTAAAAAAGATAGGAAAAAGACACACACACACACACTCTCTCTCTCTCTGAATGTGATTTGATACTAGAAGTCTCTACGTACGTATGCATGCATGCATGTATGTATCAATGGATTCAGAAATTGAAGTGGAAAACTATGAAGCCCATCTGCTACCAAAAACTGATAGGACAACACACTTATGTATGATGAATCAAAAAGTCATGGTCACCTTGGAATTTGGTTTAATGGACAGCCATGGCACGTTCGTTGCCATAATCAGACCTGAAAATTTTGTTTTGTATACCCCTCTATTGTGGTCAAAAGCAAACATAGTTGGTATATTATGGACTTTTCCTTTGTTGAAGGAAACACAGAAATAGGCACCAATTACGTATCAACGGAATCTCGGTTTTTGGTATCCAGCTATCAGGTGTCTGACCTGGGAACGTCGAGCCAATAGAAGGATAAAAATATCATTTCTCTGATGTTACATTTGGACTCTACGTTTCTGCTACGGAGATCTCCACGCTCATGTAGCAGATACTCATCTTTAGCTGATTGGAATACGATGGAATTCACCAAAAAATATTGCAAAATTATTTACCAGATCTGTCTATCTACATAGAACAATTTGAGTGTTGGATTTAGCATGCCAAGGTTTCTGGCTTGGATGTCCTACCTGCCATGGCCCATGGAAATATAAGTCTTCCTTCTTGAAAGTACTCATCAAATTGACCACTGTGACAGAAAGGAAAGGTCTTGTATCATCACTTAGCAATTATCTGAAGACAAAAGGTCTTGTATCATCACTAAAGACAACAGTTTCTGCTACCTAGCATGTGATTTGGTACGAGAATATTTGGCTTTTGCCCAGAGGATTTTGGTTCTTGTACACAGATAGATCGATGAACTGACACATCATCCATGGCCAGGTCAGTAAAAGATTTAAATTTCTTTTTTGTTTTTTTGGTGAAAAAGGGAGGGAGGACCCGCCCTATATTTTATCAAGTACGAAAGAGAAAAAGAGCACAAAAAGGATCATGCAATTTTATTCGGTATTGTCCACTTCTGATGATATCTAACAAGTTGGATGGGTCATGCCTTTTGTATTTACTGGTTTAGATAGGTTGCTATCTTTCATTGTATTTGGATTAAATTAAACAAGTAAAAAAAATACTTGAGCTTCATTGCGAACCTCAAGGGAAAGTTACAACTGTATTACATTAGTTGTGCCAGTAATTTATCAAGGTATAAAGGGAATAGATGATATTTACTTCCTATGCTACACTTAATTTAGGTGAAGATCTAAAGTGAATATTTTTGTACAAGTGGCTTTGAAGGCGAAGCCGGGACATCATCTAACCTCTCTGCCTGCTGCAGGATCCGATGCTAGAGTTTTAATGAATTTATGCACTTGGAAGCAGGTGAGATGAGGTGATATTCTAAGACAACTGCTCATACAAATTTTTAAAGGAAATGGGATTTTAATTCGTTTGTAAAAAGAAAATTAGCTTTTTGGATGTCCAAGCTCAAGTTTTTGGGATGGTGAACCGAGCCCGAGCTTCGGACTTCCTCCTAATCATTAGATCATGCGAAAGTAAGTTGGCAAACATGAATTCACATAGATTGGTCGACTGTGAACCTGTGCCCAAATTTTTGCTGCTCGAAATTTAGTTGTTTGTCTCGCCTTGGTTGACCTAACTCATCCAGTGGGGCAATCATGGCTAGATTTGGCATCCCTCCAGCTCAATCGATCCTATGTTTGAAGCTTAGGATGAATTTTTCTCATTTTGTTTCAGACTGATCCAAAAGGTTGCCATCCACTTGGAATGGGTTGCTAAGATACTAATATGAAATGAAGGTCGCGTGCCCGAACCACGCTCACCGCAAATTTTTAAAATAAAAAATTTTGATCCATGCTCATTACAATTTTCCTTCTTGCTTTTTAACTTCTATAAAAATGTTTTAAATTTTTCAAAAAATGACATCACAAAGTTGCTCTTTTCCTCTCAATTTAGATTAAATGTTTTATATTTTTTAAATGATAGAATAAAAATTAATAGTTAAACGATTTTATGCTATTACTGGCAAATATGGAATTTTTATTTCTTTAAAATTGACATAACAAAAAGTTATATGTTCATAAAGTAATAATTTTTTTTGGATATTCGAGGGGGCCAACCACCACCTTTCTACCTCTACTCCAGTCCACCCATATTCCGAATAACTGAGTTCTAAAATTCAGTGTGGAATAAAAATTGTTGAAGTAAATGATCTCATGCTATTATTAGCCAATATCAAAATTTTCCCATTAGTGCTGGGAAGTGGCGGAGGCGCTGGAAACTTAGATTGTGGGGTAAGAATATCCACATGGCAGTATTTTATTGGCCTGACATACTATCAAGCTCGTATTACCGGATGTAGACTATAATTTCCCCGACTCAAAAGGAATTGTACGTAACAGCGGATGCTAATTCAGTAAAATTCGTGGAAATTTTAGCCAAAAGAAAACAAAATAAACAATAATAACATGAAACGGCTACAGATAATACATAACTTACAGCGCAATTCCAACCTACCGCGCTCACTTCCTCGCCCGCTTCCTGGTAGACGCCGACGGCGGCTTAGCAGGCGCCGCCTCCGCCTCCTCCCTCGCCCTCTTCGCCGGCGTTGGGGTAGGCGGAGCCACCGCCCTCTTCGGCGGCCTCCCCACGCTCCTCTTTCCCGGAGCGCTCGTCTCTGGTGCTTTCTTCGCGTAGGTGGCGCCGCCTTCCTGGCGGGAGCCATGGCCCTTCCGGTCTCCTTTCCCCCCCCTCCTCTGCTCCGCTCCTCTTACGCTGCCCTCGGAGGACGATCCTTTCAGCATCTCCAGCAACGTCCCGTTGGATGAGGGCGAGCTCCGCTTCATCCGGTTCAAGAAGCTCGCGGGACTCCGCTTCTTCTCCATGGACGCCGCGGCCGCCCCGCCGCCGCTCTTCTTCTCCACCTTAACCGCCGTTTCCGCCGCCGCCGTGCTCTCCGCAGGCTTGGATTTGGGGCTGGGAGCGGGAGCGGGGTTCGGGCTCTTTCCCACCGCCGCACCTCCTTCTCCTCCTGCTCTAGTTCCGCTGCGGCTCTTGTTGGTCCTCAAGCCTCTTGTCGCGGATCTTTCTTTGGCATTACTCTTCTTGGCGCTGAGGTTTTGCTCTTCCGTCTCCCGCTCCTTCCGATCCGAATCATGCTTCTCGTCCCTCTCCTCCTTCTTGGCCTTGTTGGAGATGCAGCTACGCTTCCGACACGCGACTATGGGAGTTGAGGAAGAGGGTTTCTCAGGTAACGAGCCGGCCAAGTCCGGATCCTTCTTGAGCTTAGTTACGACTTGCTTCGGCTGAGGGGGAGGCGGCAGAGGCGGCGGCGCAGATTCCACCGCCGGGGATGGCGTTCGCGCCAGCTTCCGGATGGTTGCAGCCATCTCCTTGGCGACGAGTTGCCGGAGATGAACCGCCGCGGTGGACTCGGAAGAATCTTTGGGGTAGAAGACAATGGCGTTGTTGAAAAGGAGCAGTAGATCGCGAAAGAACTCCACGCCCGTACACGCCCTCCCGACTCCGCGCTCCAGCTTCGCTCGCACCATCGCTAGGTCCACGTGTTGCCGTATCACACTCCGGTACTCACCACTTTCCTAAAAATTACTCAGAAAAAATATTACTATACAATAATCCAGTAGTTAAATGGAGCAAGATGGTGAATTTTTAAACGTAACACACAGCTCTCTATCCCGTTACGTTTCCTAGATGCGGGGCGTCTTAGATGTATGGCTTAGATATCGTCACCCGGAAACTGGGACCTACTGGCGATCACGCACAACAACCAGGATGTGGACATAAATGAGAGCTCCCTAAATAAGAACGGCCGTCCCGATCAGAGGCACATAGCCTTTCGATTCGATCACAACCACCCGTCCTTTAAAGTTGGCCACATGAAAAAGTACGTCCATGATTGCAAGTAGAGTTGGCCATAGCAAAAATCCCAGCTCGATTTACTACAGGGGCTCCAGATATCACGTCCCAGCATTATCGACCAGACAACGGGAAAAGTTCTTTGCTCAACAACGGGGTTTGCGCGACTTCGTGGTAGCACCTAATTGGCGTTGCCAACAACGCCGCCACTAAATCGATTTCTTCCACGTAGACAGGTTTATCTTTTTTTTTTTTTTTTTTTTGGTGAAAACGTCAATTCATAACATGTTTATCTTTCAAGTATGGCCCTCCAAGCACGAGAAGCTGGGAGACCGACTATCAGGTGGAGAATCGCTTTTACACGCATCTTGGCGATCATCATCGTTTCCGCTAATCTAACATTTCGTCGTGTACAACATCTGGTAGAGGTCAATATGACACTAGAAGTATCTTAATAAACAACGTGTCAATCTGACGGTTACAGTTCATATAACAATAGGAATCAGGAAGGAATAAAGACACTCTTGTGTCAGTGGCCGGATTCAAACTCCAAGACAAGACCGAGTCACGATATGATAGGTTCGAATCAAATATTCTAATATCGCACGTTAAATCCAACGAGTTTCTGATTTATCCTTTTTCCATGTGGTGGAAACTGGAAACCAAAACTTAAACATCCCCCTAAAGGCTAATTACCCGCGCACGGAGTACAGTCAATTTTATTTTCTTTACGGAGACGACATAGGAATTTCTATTAATCGGAAAAAAGCACGCGATAAATTAAAAATACCTGGCTCTCGAGCCGGTGCTCGAAAACAGAACCGTACTTGTGCGACCGGATGATCTCGAGGAAGGACGCCAACGGCTGTGATTCAGCGACTATCCGCTTGGCGATGACGGAGTCCTCGTCCGCCTCCTGCTCGTCGCCGCCGCTACTACTGCCGGACGCCGCCTTCCCCCGCCGCCCCTTCCGACGCCTCGACCGGCTGGCGGAGCTCTGGACGTCGCTGCTCTCCTTTTCCCTCTCCGTCTCCGCCTCGCCACCCTTCGACTCGGCCACCGACTCGCCAGACTCGCCCGTCTGCGGCCGCGGAAGGCCGGCCTCGGCCGCCGCCGCGCCCTTCGCTATCGTATCCGAGCTGCCGTTGTATGACCCTTCCCCGGCAGCTTTCTCGCCCCTACCGGCGGTCGGATCGGCTTCCCCTCCGCTGGATCCAGGATTCTCCTCCGGCTTCCCGTCCTCCCCGCCGGGTTTTCCCTCATCCTTCGGATTTTTCGAATTCGACTCATTGGAAGACCCGCCGGAATCTCCGCCGGAGATGCGATCTCCGGAGAACGATCCCGGCGTCGATCCCGGCGATCCACCCACTTTCTTACCGTCATCCTTCGGATCCTCCTCTCGCTCGCCGGATTCCGTCTCACGCAAGCTCCGTTCTCGCTCTTCTTTAAGCTTTTTAAGCTTTAATTCCAAAGACCTAAAAACACAGAAAAAAACCAATCATATCTAATATCTCAGACCTCGTAAATCCAAAACCGTCGGATTCCCATCCAACGCCACAAAAAAGATTAGCCTAAAAAGCTGTCAAAAAAAGAAAGAAGGCGAGGGATGGATTCCTTTACACGATCGAGAGATCGTATCGTTCGACCTCCTGCCGCAGCTCGGCCACACGGAGCTTCCGGAGCTCCTCGAGCCAGGGGACTTCCGCCGCCGCCGCGTCATCGCCGGCGGCGTCGGCGCCACCGTCGATCCCGGCGGCGACGGCGAAGCGGCGTTGGAGGTCGCGGTAGCGCTGGCGGCAGTTTTGCGGGGTGAGGAGGTGGGAGAAGGGGCTCCGGGCCTGGACCTCCATGGCGACGGAGTCCCAGCTCCGGGTGCCATGGCGGTTAACGGCACAGGCAAGCAGGAGCTCCTCCCACGTCCCCCAGATCTCGCGCTCCGGATCGCCCGATCTCGCCATCGACGATGCTCATCTTGCCGCCTCCATCGTCCTCTCGTCGCCTCCGCTGCGAGACCTAGGGTTTCCCCCTTCTTCTTCCCCATTTCTTGGCTTTGGTTTCATTTTATTTTTTTCCCCCTTTTTCTTTACGGTTTATTTTTTCTTCCCTTTCTTTTCAACTCCTCTCTCTTGCTTGGGCGTTATGTAAGGGTGTGAAAAGCACGCCAGTTCTTAGAGGTAGCGATTTTTTATTTCATATGACGAAATTACCCCTATCTGTAAGAATTACGCGATTGGTCAGAGTCTAATGTGCTCCAGCCACCCAGGGAGCGCTTTGGGGACGGGATGGTGGAAATGCGGTGCTGCTTTTATGGATTGTTTTGGATGAATATTTTTTTAAAAATTTAAATTTATATAAATATTTTTTTAAAATTTTATATTTATTTTTTATTTTTATAAAATATTATTTTTTATAAATGTCTCAAGATTTTTCTAACATCATTAATAAAAAAATAAATTTATTTTAATTAAAAATAAAATAAAATTTAGAAATTACCTTTTTTGTCTTTTATTGTGACTACCTTATAATTTTTTTTTGCACATCTACCTATTAAAAGTATTTTACTCACTTTACTTTAAAAACGTTAATTTTTTAACAGCATTAGATGGCATAGATACATATAAAAAATATGGATAAAAATGGTAGAGTAGCAAAACAAGTGTTTTATGAAGATATATATACAAATATCAATTTTGAAAGGGTATTCATGCAAAATTTGATATTTAGGAAGGTTCATACAAATTCTTTTTTTTTATCTACCACCTTGTTTTGGGTTTTCGATAAAAGTAATAGAGATGGTTTGGAGAAGTAAGACACAGCGCAGGGAAATTTGTTTGGGTAGGTCCGTTTGGAGATATAGAACAGAGAACACCTAAGGTTCTGTAAAATGGAATAATTACAGAAAATAATAATATTAATATATAATAATAATTATTATAATATTTTATATTTTTATTATTGTATTATACTATAAAAAATATAATATTATATTATATTATAATACATTGATATATTATATTATATAATATCAAATTATGTTATATTATAAAATCGATTAAGTTAGTGTAATAAATTGTCACATTAAGTTGTGTAATAAGTTGGATGCCATTAAGGAAAACATGGTTCACAGGTGATATTGTTATTAACTTGCATATTTGTGAGTATCTTTCATCACCAAAGATGCCAATGTTTCTAGTAGCACATACCGCGATATTTCTTAGCTCAAAACACTTGTCACTAGCGCAATTATGACCATGCATACAAAAACTGAAAAAAATTACAAATTTCTATGACAAAGCCATAACATGTTCTCTCTTGCTTATGAAAGATCGAACCAGTTAATCTTAAACAGCCACGCAGGCACTATATCAATTTGCCATATGGTAGTTGGTGAAATACACATGCACTTCATAGGTCTTAGGTAAAAGCAACCCGTAGTAAACTTGAACCTGCTACTGTGCTATTAAACAAATATCAGCTACACAAGGCATTATCATACCACTGGCCTGTGAGCAAGATAATGAATTTTTTTTCAGTAGAAGGGCCTTAGTGTGTTTGCCATGTGAAAGCTGATAAAATATACAAGCACTTCACATTCGTAGGTGAAAGCGAGCCGTGGCAAGTCAAATGTGCTAGTAAGCAAATATCACCTAAATGGGAATAATCACCTCATTGACACTACTACGCATTGGGCAGGAAAGTGAAAACCTTCAGTAAAGGAGTAGTTCAATGGATCTGCAACAGAAGAACCAGCATGGATTTGTTCCAATCTCTGTTGAATGATATTTGGGCTGTGATTGATAATCTTGGGTACATACTTTTGCAGAATTTATCCTACAATAATGGATTATTTCCCTTTAGACACATCTATTAATTATATACTATCCAATCTACTGCCGCTGGAAATCAATTTGATCGAGCTATCGAGCTAGCTGGCTAGCACGGTAATCAATTGTCCAGATCGTAGAAGTAGATAGAAGGTCGTGATGTGCTTTCGAGGTGGCTAGACTGTGGTTAATGTACTTAGGTGGCGACGGCTCCAATACCTGTCATTTTTGAAATGATGTTGGGAAGAGGAGACCGTGCTCAGACTTTCGCTCTATCCAACCTAAAATAGCAAAAATGAAGAAGTCATCTTGCTAGAGAGTGTTTGACGGAACGGGGGACCCTCTAATGTCTAAGTCTGATAGATTCTTAAGGAATAGTGGAGATGTTGTGAGAGTGATAGAGCGACAGCACAAAGGTGTATGAGGGCCCGAGAGCACTTAGTTGTAGGGTTCCTCGAGATTGGTTTGTATATTGAAGGGTCGGTGCCCGTTACCAAAAGATTCAGGCATGCAGATCAGCTGTCTTCCGTAAACCATTGCAAGTCCCGAATGTGATGCATAGGCATCTTACTTTCGTATCATGCTCTGCACATCTCATCCGTACAGTTAAGAAAACCGCTCAGGATCGTAGCTAAGGTGTCGCTAGCTAAGGAGAGATTTTGCAATTCGAAGAACTTTCCATGCACCTCTAGATTGACCATATGGCGTGTTTAAATTGGTTAATTAGAAGCTCAGTGGCAAGCTCTGATTTGTCGATCTATCATATCAGTCGTAATTGATTCCAAGAGGTATGCATGGTTTCTCTGCATTGCATACCAACCTATGCAAGAAATGCATTGACAAACAGTGCTTTTTGGCCCAAGACCGGTAAAGAAAAGGAACAAAAACAAAGGTAAAAAAGGAGCTACCACGTTTTGGGCATCCACGGGGCCGTGTGACGCACCGTAGGAATTGATACATAGAGTGCAAGAAGGGCGGCAGTTGTTTCTTTTTTTTTTTATTTGGTAATATGAGGCATACTCGTCGATCAAAATTTGATCGAATAAAATGACTATTGATACACATCAAAACCGGCCAGAGCCAACATAGCAGATCGATCAATCAAAGTTTACCACGAAACCTCCAATCAACTAGTCAAACCCCACTATATGGTCGACCCAAAAGCATGTAGAGAATTTTTTAAAATTCAAAATCTCTCTCGACAACTCCGATACGATCGCAAGTAGTTTTTTTAACCGCACGACAAGAAGTGCAGAGCGTGATGCACGAGCAAAACGCATGCGTGTGATCTTCGAGATATGCAATAGGTTACTAAAGGTAGCCAATCCACACGCCTAAATGGCTAAATCTCTCAGCAATGAGCACCAATACTTGTCTATACAAACCAATCTCGAGGATTCTTTAGGTAAATGCTCTCAGGCCTTTATATATCGTCGCTTTGCCGCTCTCACAATACCTACATTATTTCTAAAAGTATATCTGACTTAGGCATCGAAGGATTCTTCAGTGGATACTCTTCAATAACAGGACTTCTTCGCCTTTGCTGTTTCATGTTAAATACGACGTCGGGGCGAAGGTTTGAACATAATTTTCTCTTCCCAGCATCATCTTGAAAATAATCAATGCTGGAACCGTCCTTATCCTAACACATCAACTACCATCTCACCATTTTGGTGGCACATTGCCATCTAGCAACTAAGCCAGCTTGACGTCTTAGTGAAATCGATTCCTAACAGCAACAACTACCATTACAAAAACATAAATTTTATACAGAAGAAAGTTACTGGCAAAAGATTCTAGGGCATAATATTATGACTCATAAAAACACCAAAATTATATAAGTCACACATGGCATGAAACAAACTATGACAATGCAAGCACCCATCTTAGTCCAAACTTCCTACTGCTTTCAGATTTTTCCGGCGCCCATCAAAGCCTTCTTCAGCTCCTCGTTCACCTCCTCCGCCGCTGTTTTCCCGGAGTTGTCCGGCAACTTCCCGTCGCTCCGGCGGTCCCTATTCCCTATCGCCGCCTTATTCCCACCCTTGCCAACGCCAGCCCCGCTGGAGACCTGACCTCTGGCCACCGGCGCCACATTCCAGCCGCTGACATCTGCCCGGAGCTCCTCCACGGCCTTCCTCAGCAGCCCATTCTCGGCCTGCAACGCCTCCAGCTGCCGCTTTATTAACAAGCATGTCTCCGCCACGTCCGCGACAGCGCCGCCGCCGGTGGCCACGACAGCCTTCTTCTCCTTCGCCTTCCCCTCGTCCGTCGCCACGTGTTCGATCGAGATCTTGCTCATCACGAGCAGCGGGAACTTGCTCAGCGAGATCCCGGCCGCCGGCACCCTCCCGCCGGCGTCCTCCACGAACGCGGTACGGAGCTCCGGCGGCACCCTCAGCCCCCACCGGAACCTCACCGCGGTGCGGGTCCGGAGGGGGAGGACGCTTCTTGCAGTGACCTCCACGCCGGAGAGGAGGCCTTGAATACCGCCGCCGCCGGCTGTAAAATCCGTCGGGAATCCGTTCACGTTCTTACCGATGTGGATCCTGTTCTCCGGCCGGAACTCGTTGACGGGCGTCTCGACCCCCTTGACCGATGCCTCCCCGTCCGACTCAGCATCAGCGGCAATCCTCTTCCCGACGGCCGGCGCCGGCACGGATCCGGTGGCCTTCTTGATGCTGAAGTCGCCGAGGCGGGGCTTAAAAAGGATGGAGAAGCTGGGGCCAGTGCCGCGGCCGAGGAGGCTGAACTCGGCTGCCATCGCCATGGGGGCGCCGAAGGGGGAGCCGAAGGCCCCGTTCCCGGTCTTGACGACGAGGCTGAAGGGGTTCCAGGAGTCATTGGGGCGGTAGGAGACGCGGAAGCAGGGACCGGAGTCGAAGGCGGTGGCGAGGTCGAGGCGGAGCTCCCGGGACTCGCCGGCGGAGACGCCGGAGAGGAAGGGAAGGCCGAGGATACTTATGGGAATCTTGGCCCTCACGAGGGGCTTCTGGTCCTCCCGGAACTTGATGAAGGCCTTCATGGCGTCCTCCTCGGCCTAGGGTTTCAGAGCTCAACTTCGGAAATCTCGATAGAACGGCCTGATCGAAGAGGGGGAATTCGAATTCTAGGCTCCCATTAATGGATGGATCGGGGGAGGGTTAATTAGGTTTAGGGTTTCAAAAATCGGAGGTGGGAGGGGGAAAGAGAAGGCGATAATTTTTCAGCCGAGATTACGGCGTGTGTTCCGGATTCGGAGAGAAGGGCTGGCGAGGGCTCCCTCGAGGTGGGGTAGTTCTATATACACCCCCCCTATTGCTCAGGACACCCCCCAAAAACCAAAAAAAAAATACCCAAACTAACCTTTAGTGTAATTACCATATTGCCCTTGAAATTTTCTCATACACCCTCCTTCCTCCTCCTCCGTTTCGTTTTGAAAAGAAAAAAAAAAAAACCCCTCAAACCCCCCTTAAACCCCTCCTCCCCCGTTCCCCCTTCTCCCTCTCGTCGCCGGCATTCTCCCGATCTCCGACCACCTCGCCGGCTTCTCCCGGAACCACCTCGCCGGCTTCTTCCGAAATTTTTTTTTTTCACGGTTCGTGCTCCGTTCGGCACTGGATCGCCGAACAAAAGGCTTCTGTTCGGCTGAACAGTGCCGAACAGAAGCCTTCTGTTCGGCAACCCTCAACCGAACAGATCTGTTCGGCTGCACAGTGCCGAACAGAAGGTTTCTGTCCGGCACTGTTCAGCCGAACAGAAGCCTTTTGTTCGGCGATCCAGTGCCGAACGGAGCACGAACCGTGAAAAAAAAAAATTTCGGAAGAAGCCGGCGAGGTGGTTCCGGGAGAAGCCGGCGAGGTGGTCGGAGATCGGGAGAATGCCGGCGAAGAGAGGGAGAAGGGGGAACGGGGGGGTTTTGGGCGTTGGCGAGGTGTTTTGGAGGGGAAGAGCGGGGTGGGGGGGGGGTTTGGGGGGTGTAGAGAGCAATTTAGGTGAGGGGGTGGGGAGGGTGGGGGGTAATTTAGGAATTTTTAATTTTTTAGGGGTGTCCTTAGCAAATGGGGGGGTGTAGAGAGTATTTAATTTTTTTTTAATTTTTGGGGGGTGTCCTGAGCAATAGGGGGGGTGTATATAGAACCACCCCTCGAGGTGGTGATGGCTCAGAAAAGCACTGCGAAACAGCCCTCCGTTGTCACTGAAATTACGACTCTGCAGTGTATTTGGATGGATATCCAGGGGCGTTACTTTGGCAATTCTCTAGCTCGTCTCTCGGGGATATTATTTTTTTTAAAAAAAATAATGCAAAATTAAGATTTTTTAATATTTAAATAATAACTATTGCTAATTTGTATGATTTTATTTTAATAGACATGATATATATTTTTTTAAAAAAATTATAGCGACACTTCCATAATGATTGAACATGTCGCAGAAATATCTTAACTTTAAAAAATTTCAAACTGATTCCTCGAGCTTCCAAAACATTCTAAATTGTTCTAGCTGTTCATTTTCGTTAAATGAGTGATGGTATGCGACCGTCGTATTTTAGGTATTCAGTGAAGGACCCTCTCAAAAAGATCAAGAGCGTAACATAAAGCTACATCAGCATGGTAATTTTAGGTGACACTCGAGGTATGTAAACAAAAAATAAAGAAAAAGATGCAGATACTGATGTAATAAATCAGATTCATATATGATACAATACTACAAAGGAAGCATTTATCTAGCAGATGTAAAATTTCATTACCACAATCAAGTGGTGTGGAATATAAATGGAAAAAAGCAGGATACAGATGAAGCTACCACAAAGCCATAAAAGTGGTACTGGTTGAGGTTCTCTGACATGACAAGGGCACAACATTGAGTGCTTATGCGGCATATTATTTGCAAAAGCCACTTGCAGTGAGCAGTATAGAAATCCTACCACTGAAGATTTCCCTTCAAGAACAAATTTGACCTTGCAGAGAAAGTTGGTGACTGGTAACACTAGGACTTAAATGTTAAGACCATGAAGATAAAGCAGCAACATCCAGGATAAACCAGAGAGAAAAAAAACTGTAAATATAACAAAAACAAATTCGATCATCACGACATTCGGGGAAGGGAAAAAAACTGTCCTGATGCAAGATTTCTAAGATCTCATACTAAGCAACATTGGCTAAATTTTCAAGATTTCAGGTTTGTAAAATAATGAAAAGAAAACCTTATCTCTGAACTCTGGCACCATAAAGAAAAATGTATCATGGCACATTCTTTCTGTATGCAAAAACAATTAGAGGAGAAACTAAGTGAAACTCCAAAAGCAAAAGAGGCTGTATGTATCCAATCAGCACATATGCAAGTAGTCCATGCTTGCTATATAGTTGAGTCAGTAAAAACACCATACATGAAGGTGTATGCTGTACAACTTGACTATAAACTTCAGCATTAGCAAACTGATCGGCACCGGTTGATGATCGCCCTGATGTTTGTTCTCTGGATATCCAATGGCTAAAATCAACAACTAGTTTAAGCAACGCCGCTATGGGTGCTCTCTTTTCAAGTTCCTTGCTTCATTCTGAAAGTCAGAATAACAAAGAGGAGAGAAGATGATATTTCAAAATTTTCTGCTTAAAGATGCAATAATTTAAAGTAAAAAGGAGAACTTGATTTGAGATATTTGACTTTCAGATCCCCTCTAAAGAAACAAAAAAAACCACAAACAGAAAAAAAAAAATAAATAAATTGACTGAAGAAACAATGAGAACTGCGCTAACTTAAGATTAACAAAACTTACAAGGCAATAACACCAAATTCAAAACAAACAAAAATAACTCAAGAACATAAAAATTAAAGACAAATCAATATATTAAAATAAATTAAAAATCCCAATTGGAGAAGTAAGAAAATGGGAAAAAAAACTGATCAGCCAAACAGAAAAAACCAAGGCTAAAAGATTCACCAAAAAAAATTGAGGCAACAAGGAAAATGCTAGATTTATCTCAAACAATGAATACCTCGGAAACTGAAATTAAGGCAACATTAGTGTGCCATGAGGAGTAAAGGAACACCAAACAGAGAAAAGTGTAGAAATAAGAAAAAGTAAACTGATTAGAAAAACAAAGAAACCTCAACAAGCAAAGAAATATAACAGTAAATCCAACTCATATAATGCAGGCATCAGTTATTGAGAGTAAGCCTATATTAAAAGAATACCCAAAAATAAGAAAAACAAGAATAAGAAAACTGACTAACCAGAGAAACAGAAAGGACCCAAGGGTAGCTTAAAGATTCAGATCATTCAAGAGGATAGATAACACTAATTTCAACTCATGTAATGAGGACCACAGATATTGAAATTAAGCCTGTATCAAATACTTAAAAAAAATGAAGAAACAGAATACCAAATAGGGAAGAATGGTTCAAAGGATAGCATAAAAAACCTTAATAAAGAATGCTCATACCAGCCCTGCGAAAAGCCCGCAGATATAATACACAGAGAACAAAACCAACAAAGCCATCCACTTCCTTGCTAATGAAGAAGCGAAGGACAACCTAATGTCCCAATAACACAAAAGAAAGAATCAAGACCACAGAGCCAAACAAACCAAAAGGAGAAGATAAAAGTCTCATAGCTTTTTGCTTGAACCAGGTGTAAGCAATAACTCACATACGCATGACAAGCCAGCATAAGCAAGATTTCAGCCATACATCCATTCATGCAGATCACTCTCCACCACAATTCATTCATGCAGATTTTGCTCCACATATCAAGCCTCCATTATACATATTTACATCCTAGAATTATGCTTGTATAGCTAGCCTCCATAATTAGATATCAGAATCATGCTTGTACAACTCAGCTATAGCGTATACATGTAATATTTAAAGACATCTAATGCATGAGATCAGTGTGGTATTTCTTGCATAACTTTTTTACACCAGGTAAGACTGCATCATTGAGTGACTACTGAGATCCCACCTGAAAACATTTTATGGTTTTGGTTGGTTAGCTGCAAAAATAGCACAATATAGAACATAATATATTTTTTAAAAAATTAATCACTAAAGATGAGAGGGAAAAAAGATCAATCATAGACAAAATCAATAGCTAATAATCCAGGGGGTTTAGAGATGCTTACCTCGACAAAGAAATAAGGAACGCCAGGCTTTCTTCGGTGTATCATATATCATCAGATCATATAATTTAAAACCATTTTTTCTTCAGTGTGCAACTCGTTAACTTAAGTGCCTTGTCAGTTTGGAGGGCAGCAACAGCTTAACCAAGTGTCACGCCCCGGACCCGGATCCGTGACACGGCCGTACTATTGTCGACTACCGCCCACAATAGCACGCAGCCTCGTACAAGAGTAACAGGTAGCCAATAGATTTCAAACTTTCATATATTAAAATATTTGCATTACAACCTTGAAGATTGATACCAAAAATACAGAACTTCTATGCTGTTCAGATGTACAAAAGTATATAAGCTTCTCCAAAAATAACGAAGCTCTGTAACAAAATAAAAATACATCTGATGGCAATCACTGGTGAGGATCTGAAAGAAAATGAAAAATAAACAGACGTGAGCTACACGGCTCAGTAAGTAATCCTGTATAATCTTACCGGATCGACTAGTAGGCTAAACATATTTATCAGGGTTTGAGAAGCTGACATGCATGTTTATCTAACAATTATCATGGCATAACATGTGTGCAAGTTAAACAAAGCAGTATTGCAAGTCACAAAATATGCATATCTAACCGTGCCCCCGGCATGCCGTGGTCCATTCTCTCGGATGCTACTGCGAAGTCCATTCGGCCACTGGCGGGGCCAGCTAGTCATTCTCGGCCACTAGCAAGGCCAGCGAAGTTATTCTCGGCTACTAGCAAGGCCAGCTCAGTTGCATTCGATCAATAGCATCTTTGAGCCCATTATAGTGCCTCTTGGCTAGCTAAGACTGTATAAACTTACATGCATGATTAAAATATCAGCATAAGCATGTTGCATACATGGCCATAGCTTCTGAGATCAGGCAAGTTACTTATGCATTATAACATATCCTGCATGAAACATATATACTTAAAAAAATGCTAAGGAAACATTAATAACATGAAATGATCCATAACAGGATTAGAACAGGTTACTTACTTTCTTCACAAATCATGTATACAATTCAAATTGTATGAAAAATACTGGTTCATCTTATAAAACGTAATACAAGATCTACAATAAGATTAAGATAGATTACTTACTGTGGAGTGATTGATTGTAACCCTATTTGATTTTGATGAGCTCAAAGCATTTGAGTATATCTTATGTTTACTAATGAATTCAATCTAGTGTTTCAGTGATATCCCTGTAAATTTATGGTTAAGAGTCTCTAGATTTGGTTCAAGACAATTTGGATAAGTTAAGAAGTCTATATGAACCATGGTCTGAGACTCGAGTCGACTCCGGGATAGTACGAGTCGACTCCAAGCGTATCAGAAGCATTGGCACAGGCTCGAGTCGACTCCGGAATATTACGAGTCGACTCCGACTAAGAACAGACAGACAAACAGAAAGACCCAACTCAGAACCTGTCAGCGAGTCGACTCCTGAAGTGCGCGAGTCGACTCCGATGCTAGCCGAGTCGACTCCAGGGTAGTATGAGTCAACTCCAGGGAGTTACAGACAAAAAGTCAGAGAGGAGTTTTCGGACCCTGAGAGCCGAGTCGACTCCTGAGGAACGCGAGTCGACTCCGATGGTTGGCAGGTCGACTCCAAAGAAAGCGAGAGTCGACTCTCAGTGTAATACAAGGCAAAAGTCAGAGAGCAATTTTCGGACACTGAGAGCCGAGTCGACTCCCGCAAAGCCCGAGTCGACTCCGAGACAGCGCTACACCAAAAGACAGAAGACAGTGTTTTTGTCTCTGAGACTCGAGTCGACTCCAAGACAGTTAAGTCGACTCCAAGGCAGCGCGACTCCAAAAAGACAGAAGACTATTTTTCGGATACTGAGAGCCGAGTCGACTCCGGAACAGTTCGAGTCGACTCCAAGACTGGACAAGCCAAAAGACAGAAGATCGGAAGTTCGGGCTTTGAGTACCGAGTCGACTCCCAAAATTCACGAGTCGACTCGAGTGAGCCAAGTTGAAGAATGCATCCTTGGATTCCGTGGAATGAGCCGACTCCAAAAATGCCAAGTCAGCTCCAGACTTTGGGGAGTCGACTCCGGGTTAAGTCGAGTCGACTCCCAGTCGAGAAGACCACTTTAATTCAAATCCGGAACAGTTGCCGAGCCGACTCCAGAAAAGCATGAGTCGACTCCTGCTACAGTCGAGTCGACTCCAGATCGCGCGAGTCGACTCCGATCCCAACGGACATATTGTCAGGATGTGCAGAATGTGCAGAACGGCTAGAAAAGTGTGTCTAATGGCTAGTTTCCGTGGGGAATGGCTTAAATAGCCATAGAGGACTGTAGCAAGGTAGAAAATAGAGACTCCATTCAAAGCAAAAGAGATCCCCACCAACCAAGAGCTCTCTAGAGTGATTACACGAAAAAGAAGGAAGAAGTGCATTGAAGTCAACTTTCCAACTCTCTTCCTCATATTCAAGGCTCTCCTCCTGACAGCAAGTCTACATCAAATTCAAGAGGAGTCAAAGAGTTTGAAAAGCCCCTTCCTTCATCTCCAAAAATAGTTTGAGGGCTTCTTACTCTTCCTTGCTTAAATTGTTAAATACGCTTTTAAGAAGCTTTCTTTTTCTGTTTGTTTTAGACTACCTGTTCTTTACTTGATTCAATCAGGGGATTGAATCAAGGGTATATAGGTTTGTTGATGATCCTAGGTTGAAACTAACGTGTAAGGGTTCGATTGTGATCCCGGAAAAACAATCGGGTGGTTCTAGTCGGTGAGCCTGGGAAAACCGACCGAGTTCGTTGTGACCTCGTAAAACAACAAGTTGGGTTGTGAGCTTATAAAACAACCGGCTGTAATCCGAGGGATTATAGTGAATTCCCAAGTGAGGCTTGGGGAGTGGACGTAGGAGCAAGGGATAGCTCCGAACCACTATAAAATCATTGTATTTGTGATTGCTTGTGTCACGCCCCCGGCCCGAGATCGCGAGCCGGGGGTCCGCGCCAACCTCCCTCTCACACCCGTAGGGAACTCTCCCTACAAGCATGCAAGGCATCTAAACCAAATATCTCAAATATATATAACTAAAATAATTCAGTTGAAATAAATGCAATCTTATTCCATTGACTAACTCAAGTTATAGGGTTTCACAAGTCTAAATACGCAGCGGAACAATAAAGATAAAACTTCAATTTAAACAAAGCCTAATCTAGGATAACTTGTGCTTCAGTTCTTCTAGTCGCTCTCCCATTTTAAATCCCCGATAGGTTAGTTCTCAGAATCTGTAAAACAACAAGAAATCGTATAATGAGCTAGACAGCCTAATAAGTAATAAACACCTTAATTAGTCAATTCATATACTAACATAAAATATAAATACAAATTACGATGAATCAACATAATAACATAATCAATTCCTTTTCAAGCACAAATTCATTAAAATTCGTATCTTTCAAATATCTATATACATAATCATAAATCTGATTCGAAACAAATCACATTCATCTCATCAGCCTTTAGCTACGACCACACTTATACCCTGTGGCTAGGCCAGAACAGAACCGCACTTATACCCTGCGGAGTGGGCCAGAATACCGCACTTATACCCTGCGGAGTGGGCCAGAATACCACACTTATACCCTGTGGTGGGGCCAGAATTGCCAATGCATAACCCCCTATTGGCAGGGTCCAGAACATAGCCAGGCTGAGAGTTCTAAATCTGATGCACATCAAAATTCTTTTGTAACATAATAGATATATCATAATCCGATCTAAATATGCATATACGATGCAAGAACAGTAATATAACAATAGTCCGAAAAAAATATCATTCCAATTCACATATCCATTTTTCATTCAAAGCATCATCTCGTAAGATTCATAAATCATATATAAATTCATTAACAATTTTCTTGATGCAAAAATAATATTATATAAATGAATAGTCTAGAGAAGGCAGTTCATTACTTACATTGAACGCGATCCACAACAAATCCAATTAATCTCACAAATTCCTCGCAGAACCTAATATCCAAAAATCATATTTTCTTTTAAAATTAATCACAATATATATAAAACTTAAATTTTAATATTCTTCCAGGGCCGACCCTGCAGAAGTGTCTAGCCCCCCCCAGGTTCAGGTTCGGATTCGGGTTCATACCCGTAAACCACCCTTTCCCTTTATTTATTTATTTATTTATTTTTTTCTTTTCTTTTTCTTGCTTTTCTTTTCTTTTATTTTCTTTTTCTTTTCTTTTCTTTTCTTTTTCTTTTCTTTTCTCTTTCTTCTTTCTTCTTTTCTCTCCCGACTCTCTTCCTCTCTTTCGGCGAAACAGGGGGTCCCATGACCCCCCCTTCTTCTTCTTCTTCCCTCTCGGTCGGACTCCGGGGCGGCCATGGTGGCCGGCCCCGACGGCGGCAGGAGGCGGCGGAGCAAGCCCGACCACCCCTTGCGGCTGGCGGCGGCGAGCACGCCGGCGCTAACGCCTCTAGCCGAAGCGAAGCATCTCTTTTTGGGCCAAAATCCGGCGATCGGCCGGCTCAAAATCACCACCCACCATGGCTAATCACCAAGCAAGGAGAAGGAAAAAGCTTACCTTAGCCCCGACGAAGATCCGGCGCCTTCCTTCCTCTCCGGCGGTGATGGAGGAAGAGGAAGACCCGTGCCGAAGAAGACCCACCTTTTTTAATGGTTCTCTCTCTCTCTCTCTCTCTCTCTCTCCCCCTCTCTCCCTCTCTCTTGGCCGGCAGCGGCTCCTCTTCCCATCCCTTCAAAGAGAGGAGGAGCCCTAAAAAAAATGGGGGAGTCGGCTTCTTCGGGATGGCTCCCCCCCTCTCACACGCCCTCACGTGCGACGCACGTGAGGCCAAAATTTGGGCTGGGCCGGTCAATGGACCGGGCCCAGTTTCGGGATCTCACATCTTGTGTCTCTCTCTTACTTTCATTTCATTCACAGCACATAGCATCTAATTAATCATCTTGCAAAGGTATTAATTAGTCATCCACAAACGTCTTAATTGCAAAATTATTTTAAAACTCAATTCACCCCCCCCTCTTGGGTTGTCTATCTGGGCAACAAGTGGTATCAGAGCCGGAACTCTTTCACCCTAAGGGTAAAAGATCAAAATGACAACCCCATTTGGATCTTCCCACATTGAGGGCCAGTCCACCCAAAGACCCCCATTCTTTAATGGATCCGACTACTCATATTGGAAGACTAGGATGAGAATATTTATCCAAGCCCAAGACTATGAGATGTGGACCATTATACTAAATGGACCATACATCCCATCCATCTATGTAGAGGGTGTCACTGTACCCAAACTTGAAAAGGATTGGGATGACAATGACTTTAGGAAGGCACAACTCAATGCCAAAGCAATGAATGTGCTCTACTGTGCATTAGATAGAAATGAATTCAATAGAGTCTCTACTTGCAATTCTGCAAAAGAGATTTGGGATAGACTTGAAGTGACCCATGAGGGCACGAATCAAGTCAAAGAATCCAAAATAAATATATTAGTTCATAAGTATGAATTATTTAAGATGGATTCTAATGAAACAATCACCTGCATGTTCACTAGATTTACTGATATTGTCAATGGCCTAAAAAGCCTTGGCAAAAACTATACTAACAGTGAGCTTGTCAGGAAGATTCTTCGCTGTCTACCAAGGTCATGGGAAGCCAAGGTGACGGCAATCCAAGAAGCTAAGGACTTGAACAAGCTTCCACTTGAGGAGCTTCTTGGATCGCTAATGACGCACGAGCTCACAATGAAACAACACAGCGAAGAAGAGTCCTCCCATAAGAAAAAGGTAATAGCTCTCAAATCTACTTCTACTAATAAAGACTTATCTTGCAGCAGCAGCAGTGAAAAGGAAGACAATGAAGGAGATGATGATGAGGCTCTTCTCGTGCGTAAGTTCAGAAAATTCATCAACCGTAAGAAGACCATTCATCAAAGGAGAGGCTCCTCAAGTTCCTATCACAAGGATAAAGGTAAGGAAAGGAAAAATGAGGGGATTGGATGTTATGAGTGCAAGAAGCCAGGGCACATCAGAGCCGAGTGTCCTTTGCTGAAGAAGGGGAGCAAGTACAAGAAAAAGAAAGCCCTTGTCTCCACCTTATCGGACTCCGACTCATCATCATCATCATCGGATGAGGAACAAGAAGAAAAGGCCAATTTCTGCTTCATGGCAAATGAAAATGAGGTAACATCCGAAACGCATCTAGATTTTACCTTTGATGAGTTGTATGATGCATTTAATGAATTAATGGTTGAATATAAGGCTATAAATCTTAAGAATAAAGAGCTAAAACTAACCAATCAATCTCACCTCCACAAATACGATAAATTAGTTAAGGATAAGGACTTTATCACTAAAGAAAATGTAGAACTTAAAATAAGGAATCAAATGTTGATTCAAAAATCTAATACCTTAACTAAGGATAATGAAAAACTAACTAAGAAAATTTCAGAACTTAAAAACAATAAACAAATAGTAAACGAGAATCTCACAAAAGACTTAAACATTCTAAAAATGGAAAAACAAAAACTAACTAAAGAACTTGAAAAATACAAACCTTTGGTTGAAAAATTTACATATAGTTCTGAAAAATTGAATATGATACTTAATAGTCAACGAGCTGTATTCAATAGAGCTGGTCTAGGGTATAAACCAAAAAATAAGCAAAAACTCCTTAGTAATTTCTTTGTTAAAGCAGGGGAGAGCAAAATTAAGAAAATAACATGTTTTTGCTGTGGAACATTAGGACACAAAGCAAATGTATGTGATTATAGAAAAGAAAAAACTAAAAGAAAAATTAAAAGGGTTTGGGTTCCAAAAGGAACCAACATTACTAACCATGAAGGACCCAAGAAAACTTGGGTACCTAAGATTATATGATTTGCTTGTGAGTATCTTGCAGCCAAGGTCGACAAAAATTGTTGGTACTTGGATAGTGGCTGCTCAAGACACATGACGGGTGACAAGGATCAATTATTCACCCTTGAAGCTAAGAAGGGAGGTGCTGTGATTTTTGGAGACAATAACCAAGGTCACATCATTGGTATAGGTAAAGTACAAATTACCCCTTCAACCTTTATTGATAATGTTCGATATGTTGATGGTCTTAAGCATAATTTACTTAGCATTAGTCAACTGTGTGATAGAGGTTTTGATGTTTTGTTCAAACCATCACTATGCATCATAACCAACTCAAATGACAATAGTTTAGTTTTTAAAGAAATAAGACGTGGGAATGTGTATGTTGTAGACCTTGAGGATCTTGCCAAACATAATCCATGTTTAGTTGTTAATGAAACTAAGGATAATGATGCTAGTTGGTTATGGCACCGTAAGTTAGGTCATGCAAGCATGGACACAATATCAAAACTAGTTAAAAGAGATTCCGTGATAGGTTTGCCAAAACTAAAGTTTGAAAAGAATAAAATATGTGAAGCATGTCAATTTGGCAAACAATCAAGGAACTCCTTTAAATCTATAAATTGTGTCTCTACCTCTAGACCTCTAGAACTACTACACATGGACCTATTCGGACCAACTAGAACCACAAGTCTAGGTGAAAATAAATATGGTCTAGTTATTGTAGATGATTATTCTAGATACACTTGGGTCATGTTCTTAGGTCATAAGGATCAAGCATTTTCAATTTTTAAGAAATTTCATAAAGAAGTAACAAATGCTAGAGATACTTCAGTCATAGCTATTAGAAGTGACCATGGAACCGAATTTGAAAATCATTTATTTGATGAGTTTTGTAGTAAAAAGGGGATAACTCATAATTTTTCTGCACCTAGGATACCACAACAAAATGGAGTTGTGGAAAGGAAAAATAGAACTCTAGAGGAAATGGCTAGAACCATGTTATGTGAAAGTAATCTTCCTAAGTACTTTTGGGGAGAAGCCATAAATGCCTCATGTCATATATTAAATAGAATTTTATTAAGACCCATTATAAAGAAAACACCTTTTGAACTTTGGAAAAATAGAAAACCAAAAGTGAACTATTTTCATATCTTTGGATGTAGGTGTTTTGTTCATAATAATGGGAAAGATAATCTAGAAAAATTTGACTCTAAATCTGATGAGGGTATATTCTTGGGGTACTCCACAACTAGTAAAGCCTATAGAGTCTTTAATAAAAGAACCCTAGTTATAGAAGAATCCATACATGTTGTTTTTGATGATTCTAGTGATATCTCTTCTAGCAAGAGAGTTAATTTTGATGATGATACGGAAATTCTTGAAGAAAAGATTGATGAGATGACATTACAAGATGATGAACAAAAATTAATTGGAAATGCATCATCAAGCCAAGAGGATATGATGGATCATGGGCTAACTAAGGCTTGGAGGTATGCTCACGGGCATCCTAAAGAATTGATTTTAGATGATCCATCTCAACCTGTTAGGACTAGAGCATCTCTTAGGAACTTAAATAATCATCTAGCTTTTGTCTCACATTTTGAGCCCAAACACATAGAAGAAGCTGAAAAAGATGTAAATTGGATAAAAGCAATGCAAGAAGAATTAAACCAATTTACTAGAAACAAGGTATGGAATCTAGTTGAACGACCTTCTGAATATTCAATTATAGGTACCAAATGGATTTATAAAAATAAACTTGATGAAAATGGAATTGTAATAAGGAATAAGGCTAGACTAGTAGCAAAGGGTTATAATCAAGAAGAAGGTATAGATTTTGATGAAACCTTTGCTCCTGTAGCTAGACTTGAGGCAATTAGACTTTTACTAGCATTTGCATGCTCTAAGGACTTCAAATTATTTCAAATGGATGTAAAAAGTGCATTTTTAAATGGGTATATTAATGAGGAGGTATATGTAGAACAACCTCCTGGTTTTGAAAATCATCAATACCCTAATCATGTATATAAATTGAACAAAGCACTTTATGGTTTGAAACAAGCACCTAGAGCATGGTATGAAAGACTTAGCAAATTTCTACTAGATCATGAATTCTCTAGGAAAAATGTAGATACAACACTATTTTTGAAGAAGGAAAACAAAGATATGTTATTAGTGCAGATTTACGTTGATGATATTATTTTCGGTACTACTAACAATCGTCTCTGCGAAGAATTTGCTGACTTGATGCAGAGTGAGTTTGAGATGAGCATGATGGGAGAGCTGAACTATTTCCTCGGGCTTCAAATCAAACAATCAAAAGAGGGGATCTTCATCAATCAAGCTAAATACATCAAGGAGATGCTTAAGAAGTTTGATATGGAGGGAAACAAGCCAATCAGCACACCCATGAGCTCATCATGCAAATTAGATCAAGATGAATCAGGTAAATCTGTAGATCAAAAGTTATATAGAGGTATGATAGGATCTTTATTGTATCTCACTGCAAGTAGACCTGATATCATGTTTAGTGTATGCATGTATGCTAGATATCAGTCTAATCCTAAGGAATCTCATCTAATTGCAGTCAAGAGAATCTTTAAATACCTAATAGGAACAAAGAATATAGGTTTATGGTATTCTAAAGAATCTAGCCTGAACTTAATAGGATACACAGATTCAGACTTTGCTGGTTGTAAACTTGATAGAAAAAGCACCAGCGGGTCATGTCAATTTTTAGGAGAAAATTTAATCTCATGGTTCAACAAGAAACAAAACTCGGTTGCATTATCTACTGCTGAAGCTGAATATGTTGCAGCCGGAAGTTGTTGTGCTCAAATCATGTGGATTAAACAACAACTTGAAGACTATGGCATTAAACAAGACAAAATTCTCATTAATTGTGATAATACAAGTGCCATTAATCTCACTAAAAATCCAATTCAGCATTCAAGAACTAAACATATTGAGATAAGACATCACTTCATAAGAGATCATGTACTGAATGGTGATGTGTCACTTCAATTTGTTTGCACTGATGATCAATTAGCTGATATTTTTACAAAACCCTTAAGTGAAGAGAGATTTAGTGTGCTTAGGAGGGGATTAGGAGTGATTGATCCATCCTAGTGGTGTTCTCCTCTAAGTTTCATTGATTTTGATGATGAGATTGTGTTAAATATGGAGTTTCTCATTCATAATCATCAAATCAGATCATAACTTAATGATTGTCCCTGGGTTGGTACGAAAATAGCATGCTTCTTAGGTGCGTGCCAGAGTTTGAGTCGACTCGAGTAAGTTTCAGAGTCGGCTCATAAGGAGGAGTCGACTCACACATTGACGGGAGTCGACTCGAGGCCAATAGAAGCATAAGGGGAGTCGACTCGCGCATACTTTGGAGTCGACTCAAGGTCGAGTCGACTCGCGACTCAGTGGAGTCGACTCGAGGTCGGGATCCGGGTTTTTAACCCTAATCCAAGCGTTTAATCAACACTTCTATTCACCGCCGCCACTGTTCAAAAACCCTAGACCATCTCCTACGTCGTCTCCGACCATCCTTAGGGCTTTTCCTTCGACCCTCTTCCGTCCCTTAGGGTTCATTCTTCTTCTAGGTCTAGAATGCCTCGAAAAACCGTTGTCCCAAGCCGGAAGAGGCCCCAACCCGCGACCGGTGCCGAGCGACGGTCCAAGGCTCGGAACGATCTCGTGAGGCCACAACCTCCGGCTCGTTCCCTGCCGAGGCCCGTTCCCTCGCGTCCGTGCGCCGGGAAGGCGGTCTCCACCGGGAGATACGTCAACTTTGACTATCTCTCCCGGGAGGGCTTCACCATAGGTGAGAGGTTAAGGGCCACCAGGGTTTAGAGTTCTTTTGTTCCTGAGATCTCCCCACATACCCCGGTCTAGTTAGAGAGTTCTATGGAACAGTACATAGGGGAAATGGTGGGATAGAGGGAACAGTAGCGGGTGTCCCATTGTTTATTTCGGAGGATTTCATTGCTCAAATCCTCCATCTTCCCCAAGTAGGGGTATCTCCCACTCATCCCGAGGACAGGACTGAGGCCCTTACGGCCATTTTAGGGAGTCCACCACAGTCCCCCCTAGATGAGGTGTCCGCTAGCTCACTTTCCGTTGAGATGCGGCTCCTCCTGAGCATTACTTCTAGGACACTCTTTCCTAAAACCGGCCGTTTTGACTTCGTGTCTGAGAGGGACCTAGCCCTCATGTTCTACCTCCTTCAGGACACCCCAATCAACTTCCTCAAACTCATGTACAGATACCTATGCGAGCCACTAGACAGGCCTAGGCTCACCCTTCCCTATGGTATGCTGTACACCTTGATCTTTAGGGAGTCCGGGATCCCCATTCCTGAGGGGGAACCCTCTCGCGGTCTGCGATGGACAGATCGCATGGGTGAGGGGACCCTGCACCGGATGGATTTTCATAAGGTAGAGGGAACTTGGGTCAGGAAACCATCTACCTCCATACATACTACCAGCACTCCCCCAGTCCTGACCCTGATTCAGACATCCCTACCTTTCCCTCCACCTCAGCCCCATCCACCTCTGCCGGACCCTCCTCCTCAGCTCCACCCACTCAGCCGATGGAGGTTCGGATTTCACCTGAGCAGCTCCGGGAGTTGCGACAGGAGATCGTCATGGACCTTCGGGACGATCTGCTGAGGGAGCTACGAGGTTCAGCGACTGCTCCCTCCACTGCCCCCTCTTCTGCATTGGTCCCTTCCTTATCAGCCGTGACCGAGATGACGGCTCATCTGAGGGAGGAGATCTTCAATGTCAGGAGCCTGATACAAGCCCAATTCTCCAACATGAGCGATGTCACAAGCAACACACGGAAGATGCGAGATGACATCCGACATGATATGGGCACCACTAGTCAGGGGGCCGAGCGCTTGGCGAATGTGCTTATCGCCAAGCTGGACACACTTCAGCAGACTGTGACCGAGCTCGACACGACACACAGCAGGGCCACCTCGGCCATTATCAGACAGTTAGAGCACGTCACCGATGCGGTCACCCTACTCGTGGAACAACAGTCCAGACAGCCCAGGAGAGCCGCATCCTCCTCGAGGAAGCCTTAGCTCTTTTTGTATTTTGACATGTATTTACTGCTTTACTTATTGTATTCACAAATACATATACATCAATACAATGAGTAGACAATTTTCTTCAATATTGTGCACATTTATCTCTACTTGCTTGTGTGTTTTGCTTACCTCCTTTTTGATACGATGACAAAAAGGGGGAGAAATATTTAATAGATATGTAAAAGAAATCAAAATGAAAATCAAAAAATTAAAACAAACAATAATTTGTTCTTAGTGGATTTGATACCTCGAGGCTCATTATCTCTCTGTTGGGGCTCCTAATGGAGTAATCTCCAGAATCTATTCAAGGGATATTCGGAGATTAGTTGAATCCTATTCAAGAACAAATTGACAGATTTTCCCTCTAAAAATCAAAAATTTCAGTTCAAAAGTTTCAATGCACTAAAAGAAAATTCAGAGAATCAAAACAAAGTTGAATGCATATGTTGAGGGGGAGAATCTGAATTTTTAAGAAAGCAAAATCATTAAATATATATAAGCCAAACAATTGATTGCATGATATGAAGGCTTATATAATTCCAAATGAAAGGGAGAGCTTTAACTCCAAAATTTATTGTTTCACACCTTTCAAGTTTGGATAAATTAAATAACCAGACATTTGAATTCATTTCGAAATTGTATTATAAATTTTCTTGTTTGTTGAGCAATTCACTTTACATATACTCAATGTTTTGTCATCATCAAAAAGGGAGAGATTGTGGAGTGATTGATTGTAACCCTATTTGATTTTGATGAGCTCAAAGTATTTGAGTATATCTTATGTTTACTAATGAATTCAATCTAGTGTTTCAGTGATATTCCTGTAAATTTATGGTTAAGAGTCTCTAGATTTGGTTCAAGACAATTTGGATAAGTTAAGAAGTCTATATGAACCATGGTCTGAGACTCGAGTCGACTCCGGGATAGTACGAGTCGACTCCAAGCGTATCAGAAGCATTGGCACAGGCTCGAGTCGACTCCGGAATATTACGAGTCGACTCCGACTAAGAACAGACAGACAAACAGAAAGACCCAACTCAGAACCTGTCAGCGAGTCGACTCCTGAAGTGCGTGAGTCGACTCCGATGCTAGCCGAGTCGACTCCAGGGTAGTATGAGTCGACTCTAGGGAGTTACAGACAAAAAGTCAGAGAGGAGTTTTCGGACCCTGAGAGCCGAGTCGACTCTTGAGGAACGCGAGTCGACTCCGATGGTTGGCAGGTCGACTCCAAAGAAAGCGAGAGTCGACTCTCAGTGTAATACAAGGCAAAAGTCAGAGAGCAATTTTCGGACACTGAGAGCCAAGTCGACTCCCGCAAAGCCCGAGTCGACTCCGAGACAGCGCTACACCAAAAGACAGAAGACAGTGTTTTTGTCTCTGAGATTCGAGTCGACTCCAAGACAGTTCGAGTCGACTCCAAGGCAGCGCGACTCCAGAAAGACAGAAGACTGTTTTTCGGCTACTGAGAGCCGAGTCGACTCCGGAACAGTTCGAGTCGACTCCAAGACTGGACAAGCCAAAAGACAGAAGATCGGGAGTTCGGGCTCTGAGTACCGAGTCGACTCCCAGAATTCACGAGTCGACTCGAGTGAGCCAAGTTGAAGAATGCATCCTTGGATTCCGTGGAATGAGCCGACTCCAAAAATGCCAAGTCAGCTCCAGACTTTGGGGAGTCGACTCCGGGTTAAGTCGAGTCGACTCCCAGTCGAGAAGACCACTTTAATTCAAATCCGGAACAGTTGCCGAGCCGACTCCAGAAAAGCATGAGTCGACTCCTGCTACAGTCGAGTCGACTCCAGATCGCGCGAGTCGACTCCGATCCCAACGGACATATTGTCAGGATGTGCAGAATGTGCAGAACGGCTAGAAAAGTGTGTCTAACAGCTAGTTTCCGTGGGGAATGGCTTAAATAGCCATAGAGGACTGTAGCAAGGTAGAAAATAGAGACTCCATTCAAAGCAAAAGAGATCCCCACCAACCAAGAGCTCTCTAGAGTGATTACACGAAAAAGAAGGAAGAAGTGCATTGAAGTCAACTTTCCAACTCTCTTCCTTATATTCAAGGCTCTCCTCCTGACAGCAAGTCTACATCAAATTCAAGAGGAGTCAAAGAGTTTGAAAAGCCCCTTCCTTCATCTCCAAAAATAGTTTGAGGGCTTCTTACTCTTCCTTGCTTAAATTGTTAAATACGCTTTTAAGAAGCTTTCTTTTTCTGTTTGTTTTAGACTACCTGTTCTTTACTTAATTCAATCAGGGGATTGAATCAAGGGTATATAGGTTTGTTGGTGATCCTAGGTTGAAACCAACGTGTAAGGGTTCGATTGTGATCCCGAAAAAATAATCGGGTGGTTCTAGTCGGTGAGCCTGGGAAAACCGACCGAGTTCGTTGTGACCTCGTAAAACAACAAGTTGGGTTGTGAGCTTGTAAAACAACCGGCTGTAATCCGAGGGGTTATAGTGAATTCCCAAGTGAGGCTTGGGGAGTGGACGTAGGAGCAAGGGATAGCTCCGAACCACTATAAAATCATTGTGTTTGTGATTGCTTGTGTCTCTCTCTTACTTTCATTTCATTCACAGCACATAGCATCTAATTAATCATCTTGCAAAGGTATTAATTAGTCATCCACAAACGTCTTAATTGCAAAATTATTTTAAAACCCAATTCACCCCCCCCTCTTGGGTTGTCTATCTGGGCAACACTTACTATAAGTAGTATTCCAATTCCTTGGGTCCGGACGACGGGTCTTTGATTCCTAAAATCACATTGCAAGACCCCCATTACCCTCTCATCATCATAAATTTTG